>NW_027282514.1:260000-307500 GCF_046629955.1 Centroberyx affinis | reverse complement strand
TACTTTCAAATATCCCCCTGGATACATACACAGAGATACACACAGCTGTCTGGTGAAAACTAAAACTTTCATAAACTAAAAAACAATGTTTGTCCACTGTGCACTTTTGAGTTCATCCAATGGCTTTTGAAAGGGTTTTTTTTTTGAAAGACCAAGGGTAGTAATTTGCTCAAACCATAGAGGAGCATGTAATCCTTCAACTGAACTTAAAACATGAAAATGACCAACATTGGAGTTGGAGCACAAGAGAACAGTGATATGCATCTGTGTGTGTGGATTGGAGTGCAGGGTGTGTTACAGCAGCAGACGATATAATAGCAACTTTTAATACCAGCTAACCTCCAGTCACAAGCTCACAGCTGGGATTTATCCTCTGATCAGTGATGAGAAAGGTTGGAAAGGTTTAAGGCAATGAGGGAGGGTTTTTTTTTAATCTTTATTTATTCAAGGAAAGACGCTCTGGATACTCTTTTTCCGCAACGGCTGTGCTCTTTACGTTCGTACATTTAGACACAGTCAGATTTTGGGATCTTTCCAGGATACAACAAAGTCTCCAGCTGTGTTGGCCACTGAGCAGCTGGGGATTCAAGAGGCTTTTGCTGCCTTGCTCAAGCTTGACAGCAGTTTGTGAGAGAGAGAGAGAACTGTGTGGGTTCATGTCAGTCATCCAGGGAGGGGAAAACTAAATCCACTGGACTTAGATGAGAGGCAAAACGTCTTCAACTCTTCAATTTTAAGTCTAGTGGATTTTGTTTTTTTGGGGGGGGGTTTTGGGGCTGGAGAACCGTGTTACCCACTTGCTTTCCCCGCCCAGGTTTCCCCAGAATATCATACTGAGATTTGAACCAGCAACCTTCCATTCACAAGCTTCTCGGATTTTAAGGCTGCTGGGGGTTGAGAGACAAGGAGAAGCAGCTGAAGAAACAGAGGCTGTCTTTTTTTTTTTCACTTCCCCTACACACAACTGGCTTGCAGCAGATTTCAGCATTAGGGTGAGGGAATCATTTACCTTCTTTTGCTGAAGTTGCATCCCGTTGTTTATGACTTTCCGTGGCATTGTTGAGGAGAGAGTCAGGCGGTTTAGTGTTTCATAACTTTTCATGGTTGGTTTTTAAGCTGCAGGCGGTGGAAATGGAGCCCAGGTCAGAGAGGGACGGGGATGTGGACAGGGAGAAAAGTTTGGATAGGAGAAGAAGAGGAGAGAGAGGATAGGAGGGAATGGTAGAGTGAGGAGGGGAGTGTGGGAGGGGAGTGAGACGTGTGGAGGGTTATCTCCAAGGTCCCACAGATCAGAAGCCTGTCTGTGTTTCTCTCTCTCTGTCCGTCTGTCCGTGTGTCTGAGGCTTCGCTTCCCGTCACTTTCATGTGGAGTGGCAATCCTTCCTGCATCTCTTCCTACTGTTAATGCATTTACCATCACGCACACACACACACACACACACAAACGCAGACACATGCACACACAAACACAGACACACAGACAGACACACATACACACACATCTTACAGTTTCTTTGTAGTGTCCTTCATGGATGCTGTCATATCTTTCCTCCAGAGAGGGAGCCGTGTGTGTGTGTGTGTGTGTGTGTGTGTGTCTGTGTGTGTGTGCATGGCTGTGATCTATGGAAAAGCTGAGCCTATCATCTGGTAAAGGAATAATCTGTCAGGAATTATCCTCTCCCAGCTCTCTCTCTCTCTCTCCCTCTCTCTCTCTTTCTGCCTCTCAGCAGTTTTTAAAATCTAAACAGTTCTTCTAGTGAGTTTCTCGCAGTGTTTCTAGTCGTCAATGGTTTGTTTATAGCCATGATATACTGTACAGTATGTGTTGGACCAAGCTCCATATGTACAGCAAACTCCCACTGCAGCCCGTCATACACTGTTGCTACCTGAGTGTTTGCCATGTTGCTGTGTTTATAGACAGAGTTTGGTCATTGCAATTTCCACTGGCAGCCATGTTTGCTTTAATCTTGCTATGTGACTGTTACTAACTGGAGACTCAGTACTAGCTGTTTTCACCATGGCAGTTTCATGGTGGGTATTGTTCATTTTTTCCAGCCAACATGTCTTAGTTCAAGAGAGTGGGATGCAACACAGAACCCACAGTAAAACCTGGCCAAGCTCTCTCGTCAATCACTCTAGTGTTAGCAGGTTATGTGTAATGTGGCCTTGCATAACATTGTCAAGGTGAGCTTCCTGCCGTTCTAAATCTCACCCAGACGACATTCTGCTAATTGAAAAAATGCAATCTAGTCTAATCTATCAAGTCTGCTTGATATAAATGAGATTGGCTCACTATTAAAAATTGAATAGTCTTGCATTGCATTTTAAAGCAATAATCAACACACACTTGGCAGCACAAGCCATATTGTG
Organism: Centroberyx affinis; assembly: GCF_046629955.1. Taxonomy (NCBI): domain Eukaryota; kingdom Metazoa; phylum Chordata; class Actinopteri; order Beryciformes; family Berycidae; genus Centroberyx; species Centroberyx affinis. The sequence continues at coordinate 305,130 of NW_027282514.1, read as the reverse complement.
GAAAGTGGAAAGTGCAAAAGTCTGCTAATTTGAATAAAGAGTAATTTTGTAACATAACTAGTTACTATTTAAGGTAAGTAACAAAGTAAGGGAGAAGAAATGTTCCCCCACACTGCTTGTGACCGGAAGGTTGCCAGTTCAAACGCTGGATTGGCTGGACAAACCTTAAATTGTTCCACTGGAGCTTCTCATTGGGTGACAGCAGGAGGCTGTGGTTGTGCTGGGCAGCTCCCAGGTGTGAACATGTGTGTAACTGGGCGTGAAGGAGGACGTTTCCCAGTCAACTTTCCCTGGATAGATAAAGGTTAAAACAGGTCAACTGGCATAGACATCTCAGTTACTTAACCTTGGTCATGGTGCAGAGTTACTAACTAACTCGGCTGCAGTGTCCAAACTCTTTTAATTGACGGCTTTGGTTGCTGTAGACTCTGTATTCATAGGAATCATTCAACAATTTGACAGCGACCCCAGTTTGCTCAGATGTTTGTGGTGAGGGACTTGTTGATAGTCTGGGTGTGGAAGAAGGGCATTTAGGTCTGCTATGAAAAGATGAAACATATGGAGCTTGTAGAAGAAGTGGATAAAAGTATCGTCTTTTTCCTCCACTCCACAGAAATCACCAGGAATGCCCACCCTCCATTATTTGACCACAAGGCCGCAGCTAATTGCTTCAGTGTGTGTGTGTGTGTGTGTGTAAGAGAGAGACACAAGACACCAGTGGTTGGGAAATCTGAACAACTGACGTGTCCTGCTCTATTTGATATAGCTAAGACGTTATATACCAAACGCTTCAATAGACCTGAATGGTGCGGACCTGCACTACATTAACACAACCTAAAACAAACAAACAATCCAGTTTCCTTGACACCAATGTGGAAGTTTAGTGACTGTGGAACCAGAGGTGGACCGAGATTTATTTAGCTGGGACCAAAAAAAAAGGCAGAGAAGAAGTAGGACACTTGTGAAATGAATTAACGTTCTGGATTGCTGCTGGTCCTATAGCAGCCATGTGAGTTATTTACATCCATAAAACTTGCCTAAACTGTATTATGATCTGGATACTGTAATTTTAGGGGATAGCAGTGGGTCTATGGCCCCCGAAGACCATCAAAAGATATTGAGAAATAGAAGAATTAGCAGATGAAGTGAAATTGAGAGGGATTAGCGTTAGAGGTGGGAGGTATAGCACAGCTGCTTGGAAAGCTATAAGAGATGAGAATGCAGCTGAGCCATTGAGGATATGCGGCTAGTGGCTAGGAGTCAAGTAGGTAGGAGGTAGGCTGTGAGCTAGGACGCCTCAGGAATATAAAATCAAGAGATCTGTCCGCTCCATTACAGGTCTTTGGGTTAGCAGATAGAACAGCTAGGAGGTACTGTAGGTAGATTAATGTGAAATGAGGGAATTGCGAGCGCAGTCTGCCTGTTCTATCAATTACATTTCTGGAATGTGTCTCTGGGGGGGCGTGGCTGTCTGAGCCGGAGGAGGGGTCGACCAGGCGGAGTGATAGAATAAACAGACCGAGAGTGGGAGGTTTGGGGTAAAAGAGAGGGTTTAGGGGGAGAAGGGGGGAGGAGAGATTTCTGACTTGTGAGCCCAAATGAAGGGAGAAAAAAAGAAAATAGGGAGAGACGAGGGGAGAGGAGAGGAGAGGGGGTAGCAAGAGGCTGATAAGGAAAGGGAGGAGAGTGGGAAGATGGAGAGAGGCAAGAAAAGAGAGGGAGAAGAATTTGGGGAATGAAAGCATGATAAGGAAAGGGGAGAGGGGAGAGAGCGAGAGAGTTAGGCTACAGGACGAGAGAGGGGAAAGGAAGAAGGAGGATTTGAGAAAAGAAAGGCAGAGGAGAGGAGGAAGGGAGGGAGAAGGGGACAGTCCAAGAAAAAGAAAGGCAGAGGAAGACCAGAGGAGGATGAGGGATGGAGAGGAGGAGGAGGAGGAGGAGGAGGAGGAGGAGAACAATCCCTGTAACACCAAATGGCTCTTTAGGTTCTCTGGGATCCCGAGGTTTTGTGTTTGTTCTCTCTCTAGTTCCGACCCGCAGCTAGACGCCGGCGGCTCGCTCATGGTGGCGGCTGTTACATAACTGGAAAGACTGCTGAATAGTTAGACTGTATATATTCTGTCTGCCAAAGCCAACACGCCACAGCCAGCGCACTCATCTGCTGTACACAGACAGAACACGGGCATTGGACTAAACTGGCTGTGGCTCGCAACTGATTTCTCTGCAAAAAAAAAAAAAAGAAAAAAGCCGTCACTTTTCCATTTTATCATTCCATGTTAACAAGCTAGAGTTGACTGGGGGAAACACAGAGTGAATCTTAACAGTTATTCTGAAACGGCTATTTCCCTATGGGCTTTAATTTTTACCAAACGTTAAAGAAAAAGTGTTTCAAGTGTAAAGAGTGTTAAAAAAAAAAGTGTTAAAAGGTGTGTAACTTTGTTTTGAAAGGTGCTGCATAAATAAAGATTTACTTACTTACTTACAAGTTGCAGCATATGATAATGCAGGGAGATTAAACTGTATAAAGTGAGTGGTGGGAGTCACATGAGCTATTTAACACACTTGTTGGTGTTTTCTTTGTACAGAAAGAACCTGATAAACCTTGATGGATGCATAAGAATACATTGTTTTCCGATGTGCTTTTTCACTCATGTCACTTGAATTATTGAACCAGTCAACATATCAGCCTGCTTGCGTGTGTTGGACTTTAATTTATAGACCCTCACCCAGTTCTTCCAGCAGCCTTAAATCCATAACATTCCCGTAAGGGCTTGAACCCCAGAATCACAGCTACTGGCTTCATTGAATATTCTTTGGCTTTGCTCACTGCATAGTTACAAGCTAAGGGAAAAAGATCATATTTTTCAGTGGAAAATCCAAACCTAGAATTTGACTTTGGTCCAGAGATACCATTCATGGTGGGATGGCGGCGGAGGTACCCCAGTCTCCTCTCCTGCTCCCCAACCACTGGGTTGAGAGGTCAGGCTGATGCACATCTGGCATTTCCTGTTTCCTCTCCACCATATGCCCCCGAGTAGTAGCCACACACACACAAACACACACACACTGAAACATACACACACACTCACTCACGCAGCTGTACTCATGTGGTGCCATATATAAACAGTATAACAATGGGCACACACAGACACAGTCTTACAGTCAAACAGGTATTTCTGTTCCATACACAAGTGTTTCCACTGGACCATGAAATATCCTGCTGGTATGGACTTAGTGGAGTGTGTGTGTGTGTCTGTGTCTGTGTGTGTGTGTGTGTGAGAGAGAGAGAGAGAGAGAGAGAGAGAGAGAGAGAGAGAGAGAGAGAGAGAGAGGCAGAAAAAGACAAATACAGAGTTTAGCAAGGTGGGAATGAGAGGATGTGTGAGAGAGAGAAAGAGAGAGACCAAGACAGACAAAAACAGTGAGAAACCAACAGACAGACATAATGTGACAGAGAGAACAAGAGAGAGAGAGAAAGACAGAAAGAGAGAGAGAGAGACACAGAGCGACGGAGAAGAGGGGGGAGACAATCTCCGCATCTCACTGCGCTGACAAACACTTTCCACTCCTGTGGATGCTGTGCAGCATGCAGTACTTGAAGACTTTGTGCGTGTGTGTGTGTGTGTGGTTGTGTGTGTGTGTGTGTGTGTGTGCATGCAGGCATAGGCGAGATGGGGGACGGAATGGTGCCGTATGGTTTTCATAACTCTCTGAGGGTTTTCAATTCAGCTGCAAACCCCCCCCCCCCCCCCCTCAACCCCCCCCCTCAACCCCAACCCCTCCAGCCTGCCCTTATACACTCACACACATTACCAGCCCCCTCTTCCAAAAACACACAATTCTTTTTCCTCTACGTAGCCTCCCCCCATTCCTCCCTCCCCCTCTTTCTCTCTTTCTGAGGTTCAGTCAGAAAGCCAACGTTGCAGAGGCAAGAGAGCCCAGGATCAGATAGGGGGAGAGGGTTTCTGAGGCTGAAATTCAACAGACTCACACTGGACTCCACTGGATTCCATTGAATTCTACTTGGCTCAGCTGAAGGGTCGATTGCTCTACTTAACAATATTGAACTCTGTGACGCTTTATTAGGACTCTACTAGTACTTTGCTGGGCTTCACTGGACTGTACTGGACTCAACTGGACTTTAAAGGGATTCTATTGGACTGCATTGGTTTCTACTAATTTCTGTTAGGGTCTGCTGAGCTCTACTTTGCTGTGGCAGTCTGTTTTTCTGCTTGGTTCTGTCAAGGTGCTGATGAATGGGGGTTGAGTGATACTACTGCTCTAAGGGCTTGGGCTATCCAAGATAAAGGAATGTTAATTTTGGACCGGTCTGCCTTAGATTTAGTTTGTTAAAGTTTGTTTCAGGTCAGTAGTATTAGTATTAGTTTATTTATTCAAATACATAAAAAGGATTTAAAAAGTCTGGGTTGCCAAGTTGGAGTTTTGAAAAGTAATTAGAGTGGGTGGATTTGGGTCAGGTAGCGTGGATCAGTTGTCAGGTTAGGGGGTCAGAAATCTTGCTTTAGTTAGGTTGTTTACTTGGACAATCAGCTTGAGATATTTATTTGAATGTTGGCCTAGTTTAGCCCTCATGTCTTGGTGGAGGATGCGAAAGATAATCAGGAGCAGCAGCAGCAGCAGCAGCAGCAGCAGCAGCAGCAGCAGCAGCAGCAGCAGCAGTATGAGTCTCCTGTGTGTCCTGTGGCTGCTGGCGGTCTGTCTGGCTCCTGGAAGTCAAGGCCAGAAGCCGGGGGAGACGGAGGGCGATCAGCCAGCAGCCCGGGCCCAGCTGGCGGAGAGGGACGTGCTCTGCCACCCGGAGGGATGCTACGCCGTCTTCCTCCAGAGGAGAACCTTCCGGGAGGCCGGGCGGAGCTGCCGGGAGCGAGGCGGGACCCTGGCGACGGTGCATACCGACGAGGCGGCGGGTGTGGTCCACGAGCTGCTGTCGGCCGTCGAGCCGCAGGGGGCGAGGGTCCGGCTCCGCCTCTGGATCGGGCTGCACCGACCGCCGCGCCAGTGTTCCACCACCCGGCCGCTCAGAGGATTCGTCTGGGTCACAGGCAAAGTCTTGACCTTTGATCTTTTGACATTTTACTGATCCTAATGTTGTGATGCTAGTGTTCCCCCTATCACATAATCATGCACTTTATTGGATGTATTCTTACATCATGTATTTTAATCATTTTCAACTAAACTGAGTTAAGTAAAACTGACCAAGATAGACTAGGGAAAGATACATAATGCAACAATTTAAAAAAGCATTTAAGTTTCCCTCCCAGTCAATTTTTCAAGATCAGAGCACTCCAAGAAAGCTACTGAGAAAAACAGATATGAAAAAACATAGAAAAATATTTTCAACCCGATGAACTCTGTGGGACAGCCTATTTCGGGCTAAATCTGCTGGGAATTGTATTAGTTATTTAACTATCTGACTAAACTGGTTCTTGCAGTGTGTTTCCAGCCAAAATGACACTAAACTAAATTAAAACTCCAATTCTTGATTAATTTCACCATACAGATTTTAAGTAAAATAGTCCAATAGTCAGATTTTTTTTCCAACTTCCATAACCTATCATATCTCAAATCTATTTGATTCAAAAGTCTGGTTTGATTCAGTGTTTACAAACATTACTAAATGTAAACAAACACTTTAGGGCAGATTCATATTTAGTTTGCACATACAGTCAGCTGTGAGAGAACTCAGTCAATCAAATTCTGGGTGAAAAAAATGTCTTCAATAAATGAAAATATATTAACACAACCAGTAGCAGGGCGATACTGTTTCAACAAGAGGCTCCATAGTAGCATTACAGATGGTGGTATTAAACTGGTCTTAAGTAATTGTGGCCCTCTCCACCTCTAACCTCTCCTTCAGACCTCGGTCCGCCAGCCAGCCTCCAGGGCTTTGCACTGACGGGATGGATATTACATTAACTCCTTTCTTCTGCAGGGATAGAGCAGGCGCGACAGGGGAAATTCAATCCTCTCTTGACCCAACTGCTACCCCTGAATCTGATTTAGTCATTACCAGATCTAACCCAATAAAGAACAGATGCATATTATCACTCGTGTACCTCAGAGAGTCTGTCTTGGAATTCAGCTAAAAAATTTCCAGTAAACAGGAGTGATAAGGATAACTGGAAACATATTCATCATAAAAATGCCAAATTAAGCGTGTCATATAGCCTTGATATAGCAACTTACATGCAAGAAGCAAGAATGCACGGAGTGAATGAAAATAAAAAGGAATAGAAAAGAGGAAAAAGAAGGAAACAGAAAAGAAAGGGAGAAGTCGTTCGTGTTATTGACTGTAGCCCTTGTCTTTGTTGTCCAACAGGAGACCAGGATGGCCAGTACACCAACTGGCTCCGTGACGACAGCCCGGGGACGTGCGCGGCCCCTCGCTGCGTGGCGATGACAGTGCACACCTCTGAGAGCGCACGTGAGAGCAACGACAACTTCCGCTGGCTGGACGGCTCCTGCGGCCTGGCGCTGGACGGATACGTTTGCCAGTACAACTACAAAGGCATGTGCCCGCCTCTGGAGGACGAGGGCGGCGGCCCGGCGCTGTACACCACGCCCTTTCACCTGGTGAGCAGCCTGCTGACTCACGTGCCCTACGGATCGGTCGCCGCCCTGCCGTGCCCCGCCGATAGTGCGGACCCCCCCGCCGAGCAGACCGTCCTGTGCATGGAGAGGGACGACGAGACGGTGGGCTGGTCCAGGGACGCGCCCCTCTGCTCGTCTGACGCAGCTCCCCACAACCAGGACTGGTGCAGCGGGGACCACGGGTGCGAGCAGCACTGCCAGAACACGGACACAGACTACTACTGTTACTGTTCCGAGGGCTTTACGCTGGACGAGGACGGGTACGGCTGTAAGCCTGACCCGCTGAGCCAAACTGACCCGCCCGATCTGTCCGCCGACTCCTCCGGCACCACCGACCGGCCCCAGGTCAGCCCGGCCTGCGTGGCGGTGGGGTGCGAGTACAACTGCGTGGAGACGCCTCGGGGCGTGCGCTGCACCTGCCCCCCGGGTTACCAAGTCGGCCCCGACGGCCGCGGGTGTTCCGACGTGGACGAGTGCCGCCAGCAGCCGTGCCCGCAGCTCTGCGTCAACACCCCGGGGACCTTCCACTGCGCCTGCGACCCCGGGTACCAGCCCGACGACGAGGGCGAGTGCGTGGACGTGGACGAGTGCCTCGACGAGGGCACCTGCGAGGGCAGCTGCGAGAACACAGTGGGGTCCTTCGCCTGCCTGTGTAACCCCGGTTACGAGCGCGGGAGCGCGGGGGAGTGCGTGGATGTGGACGAGTGTCTAGAGGACTCGCCCTGTCAGCAGCAGTGCCTCAACTACATGGGAGGGTACCAGTGTTTCTGTGACCATGGATATGACATGCAGCCGGACGGACTGTCCTGCCAGCCTTCGCCTGACGATGAAGAATACTCCACTCTGTCCCCTGACCCCAGTGACTCCGTCCACGACCATAACTTTGACTCACACCCCAACCACGACCTCACCTGGTCCAACTCCTTCACCCCTGACCCCAACTTCGAAGCTGACCCCGACTTTGACTCTGACTGGCTGACGGAGGCCCCCGGGGAACAGACCCCCGACCTGGCTCCGCCTCCCGGGTCGGACGATCACCTGAACGAATGGGACTCCCTCTCACCCGGACGATATCACACTGTCCCGACCCCGACGCAAAAGGACAGCACTGGCAACCAGTTAGATAACGAGGCTGAAGCTAAGACGGGGACTAGAACGGTTGAGAGTGGAGTCGGGGCGAAGGCTGGAACAAAGGCCGGGGCTGAGGCTGCAAATGGGGCTGGGTCAGCTACTGCGACTGGGACTGGGACTGGGACTGGGACTGGGACTGAGACTGGGAAGAGTGGGGAGGTCGGTACAACGGACATTAGCGGCACAGCGGAGGCAGGGACCGGGGACGCGGCGGGTAAACGGAAGCATGACAAGAGCTGGCTGCTGGTGGCGCTGCTGGTGCCGCTGTGTGTGTTCCTCGTAGTGATGCTGGCTCTGGGCATCGTCTACTGCACCAGCTGTGCTGTCGACAAGAGCCGAAGCTTCTCAGACTGCTATCGCTGGATTCTCCCCGCAACGCCCCCTGAGAGGAGGGACGGCAAGCCCCGAGCATGAACCCTAAAATAAACAAACACACACACACACACACACACACAGACGCACACACACTCATGCACGCAAGTGTTGAACATCCAGATGTCTGTTAAATTTCCTTAGTGGTGCAGGACCGGTCAGTAAAACTTCCATTTGGATATACAGTACAGTTGGCTGGCTCTGCACTTGTTGAGGAAAACTTTATAAGTCTGCCAGATTTTTTTGTTTCTACTTTCTGTTGCACACCCTTGTAAATATTTCACTCTCTGATCATGTTTTTAGATTTCAATAAAACCAATAAACTGATGAAATACTGTGTGGTTTTATGTGACTATCAATATTATTATTGAAAAAATGTCTAAACTATATGGACAGATGAGAGTTGTGTCAACGTGTGATTATAGATTATGGATGTGTGTGTGTGTGTGTGTGTGTGTGTGTGTGTGTGTGTGTATGTGTACGTGTGTGTGTGCGCGCATGCGTTTGTGTGTATGTGTGTGTGTACGTAAAAAATGACAAAGTCAGATAGCAGTCATACGCCTAGGCCTCTTTTAACAGAGGTGCCCCAGAAGAATAAGAAGTAGAAGAAGAAGAAGAAGAAGAACAGGAAGAAGTAGAAGAAGAACAGGACGAAGTAGAAGAAGAACAGGAAGTAGAAGAAGAAGAAGAAGAAGAAGAAGAAAAAGAAGGTGTTAACTGTTCTATAAAAACTCACTGAGTCAATTAGCTTGGCAGTTTCAGGCTGCTCCGCTGCAGGCAATAGAGAATACGCCCACGCATGACATCCACGTCTCTCGGGTTTAGCGCTGCATCCTATCGCGAGTTTTCCTCGACTTAAGGGAGGTGACGGCAGCGTGTTCTATAAGCTTGACAGTCTGTCCCCCAGCTGACCCTCTCCTGTCCTAGTCGTCTGCTCACAGCACATTTATAACATTTACCGACTCCCTGTGATGTTGAGATCCCTCCGGACATGGAAAAGGTTATCGACGAGGATGGGATTCGAACCCACGCGTGCAGAGCACAATGGATTAGCAGTCCATCGCCTTAACCACTCGGCCACCTCGTCAGGTGCTTCACCATGGAGGAGAAGTAGGTAATTGTACATACTTACATCAAAATTTAATATCACAGCTTATTGTTAGTTTTAAAGCTTTTTAGTTGCGCTATTACACATTCGACTCGCAGATGATATTCTTTTTCGTTGTGCGAAGAATAGATTTGGGCTATAAGGGAAAAGTTCGGCACAACTACTTGGTGATTGGTTGGTTTTTATATCAACTATATTATACGCCATATGATTGGTTGGGGGGCGGGTCTAGCGTTGAATGAATACAGGAAGTGTGTAGAGCGTGAGACTGCAATTTGACGTTCGGAGCTGTTAAAGAAAATCAGGTATCCAGCTGATATTCACTTTTATGCTTCTCGATTAAAAAAAAATGTATCTTATCATTCATAGAAACTGGTTGCGCAGTATTTTGTGACTTTATTTTTTTGCCTAGTCATTATGGAATATGTTTTAGTTCTCCCAATACTTACCATCTGGCTTAGCATTGCTACGAGCTAACGTTAACACTAGCTAGGGGCAGTAGGCTAACTTACAGTACTCGTTAGTTGCCTGTACTTATTTATACATGTAATATGATTGCTGTCCTGCTAGTAATAATAGATAACGATCAGGTTGATTCTGAAAGGGAATAAAAACATGTTGCTTCCGACATATAAAGTCTCTCTATTTGTCAAGTCTTGTGATTATTAGAAAGTGAAACAGAATACAACATTAATGTTAGCTAACTTCCTCTTAAAACAGTGCCATTGTCAATTATGATAGGTCAATGTTCAGGTTTCTGAAATGAATGCTGTTGGATACACTGAGTAACTGCTTAGTGTCTCAGCTTTGTGTTTGTCTATGTCCCAGGCTCGGAAACATGAATGTTACGTGTTACTGCTGACTAAAGATACCTAAAATCTCTCTTTCTCTTACACCCTCTACCCATCCTTCTTTTATTTCTATCCCTCCTTCCACCTGCCCCCTTCCTTCTGTCTCCCTCCTTTCCTTCCCTTGCCTCCTACCTTTCCATCCCTTCCCATTTCCCCTTCTTCCCTTTCTCTCCCCCTGCTCACTCTCCCTCCTTTTCTCCCCCTCCCTCTCACCCTCTCTATTTTCAGTTCCTCATCACCAGTATTAAACCTAGGACTAAAGATGGTGGACTCCCAGTACTACCTCCCAAATGACATCGGCATCTCTGCGCTTGATTGCGGCGAGGCTTTCCGCTTGCTTTCGCCAAGGGAACAGATGTATGCCCACTACCTGTCACGCGCTGCCTGGTACGGTACTAACTTCAGGATGTAGCAAGTTCACTGGAGCATAGAGGAGGAAGTCAAGAAATCAACTGGCATGGGACTGTAAATTGTGCTGTTGTGCAGCTCTCTGAGACTTTTAATGGAATCCCTTGTGTGATCAGAAGTTTCTCGGCTGTTTTCTTGAAGTAAAACCATTTTCGCTGGTGCAGTTGCAGGTTCCATGATATACAAATTTATTGAGTTATTAGTTTTTTCTTAAGAACTGTAACACTACTGACACAAAACAATTGCTGTCGTAGGTATGGCGGTCTGGCAGTGCTGCTGCAGACGTCACCTGAGTCGGCAGACATCTTCGTCCTGCTGCAGAGGATCTTCAGGAAGCAGACGGCTGCTCAGCTGGAACAGGCCGCCACGGCTGCTGGACTCAGCTCTGAGGAGTACCAGGTACATACACTCATTGTTTGTTTGTTTCTTTTCTTTAATTTCAATGTGTTTTGTTGCCGTGAAAGTTCACAAACAATGTTGCCAAAACATCAAGATAAATATCGACATTATCTCTCTCTCTCTCTCTCTCTCTCTCTCTCTCTCTCTCTCTCTCTCTCTCTCTCTCTCTCTCTCTCTCTCTCTCTCTCTCTCTCGATACACCCTTGCATTCACACACAAATGCAGATGTGTGTAGAGATGTTCATGATACACCAGATGAAAGTGATTCTTCTTATTTTGTGTGTGTGTGTTATACATAGGCCTTCTTGGTATATGCAGCAGGTCTGTATGCCAACATGGGAAACTACAAGTCTTTCGGAGACACCAAGTTCATCCCAAATCTGCCCAAGGTAAGAAGACCTGTTGTTCCAGATGGGAAATGATGATCTTACTGCTTTATAAATTGCATGGTTTAGGTCTCTAATTCTTGAAAGTAGGTTGAAACGCACACCAGCATTAGTAGGTGGCTGGTAAAAAATTTTTAAAAAAAAAATTGTAGCCACACTCCCATAGCTCTGATGCAGAATATTTTATTATTGAAAAAAACAATGTTTCGACAGCAAGCTGTCTTCATCATGGTATATAGTGTTGCTGATGAAACATTTTTTTTAAATAATAAAATATTCTGCATCAGAGCTATGGGAGTGCGGCTACAGTTTTTTTACATTTAGGTCTCTAATTAACACTGCTTTGCTGCTGTTCGGATATATTTTAAGTTGCATGTGTGTTGTGCAACCCAGGACAAGCTGAAGGCTCTGGTGTGGGCCAGCCAGGCATTTCAGGAGCAGCCCAGTGAGATAGAGGCTCTGTGGGACAGCTGCTCCGCTCTGCTCTACTCCCTGGAAGACAGACAGAAACAGCTGGGTCTGGGCGACAAGGTAGGAGCCTGGGATATTAAATTAACAACTCAAGCCAGCTCGGATCATATGCCATTATTGTTTTGAATCTTATGAAGTTCCTTTGAATCCCTCGCCTCATCACTGCTCTGTTACTGTTCTTTGGAAAAGCAGATAATTTAGGAAAATGTTAAAAAAGAAGTAGTTCATTAAAGTTATTGAAATAATGCTTTATTACTTAAAGGAATTGAAAGCTCAGGACTATTTTTCCTGGCCATATGGACCGAGGTTAGGTGAGGGACTAGAAAAAGGCACTAAGGGGAGAGCTGAAGCTTGACCTGGCTTTGGTAAATTATCAGATCTGCGAGGTAAGCAGTGGGTTAGGGCTGGTAGTAAGTTTTGTCTTCTTTGGCAGACTAATAGAATTAGTGAGGGCTGAGCCTGGGGCTGGGCAATAAGGAACAGACTTTTGTAAAAAAAAATATGGTAATATGAATCATAGGAATGTGTGTGAATGTTTTTGGTTTTAGTGTTCAGGTTTGCATAGAAAGTTGGAATAAGTGTTTCTGCTTCGATGGGTTTGCTGTTTTATAAATGGCATGTCTGTATTTATTTATCATGGAGATTCTTCCAAAAGCTGTCAGGATTTCTCTTACCTCTCTTGAACACTCCCTCATTTCCAAAGGTTTTCTCATTTTTCGAGATTTTCGATGTATCAGATGGACTAAATATGAAATGCTACCTCTCCTGGCATCTCCAAGTCGGTGTGTTTGTGTATATGTAATTATGTACAGGAGTTACAATTACCCAGTATGGCTCATTAAGTATTTTTCACCCTCTTTTCTCCAGGGCATTACCACCTACTTCTCAGGGAACTGTGGTCTGGAGGACGCTGAGCTGGCCCAGAAGTTCCTCGACTCACAAGTGAGCTGCTGTCACACCTGAAATCACTTTACTCTTTCTTTGCTTCTATTTCTATCCCTCTTCTCTTTTCATATTCTGTACTTTCTCTGTCTTTTCGTACCTTCTGTCCTCCATTCTGACACTCTCTCTTGTCACACCTTCTATTTGTATTTTTCTCATTCTTTTCTCATTTCTCTCCTCCGTTTATGGCGCCTGTTCTCTCGCTTTGTATTTCTTTTCTCACCCTTTCCCCCATCCTTCAGTCTGTTCCTGCTTATTCTCAGCTGTGACTCTTGTTCTGTTTTGTGTCTAGAGCCTGTCTGCCTACAACACCCGTCTGTTTAAGAGGGAGAACGGAGGGAAAGCCTGCTACGAGGTGCGCTTGGCGTCAGCTGTGCAGAAAGGTCAGGACTGGGGAGTTGCTTGTTGTCTGTGGTGACAGTGCTACTGTTGGGTTAGTTGTTGTAAAGTAAATGGAGCTGTAGATAAGAATAAGATTAGCATACGTCTTTATTTGCCAAGTACGTTGCACCTATGAGAAATGTATTTTATGCATACATGGTATATGTAGCACACATCATGCAGACTCTACATATTATATGAGACGCATAGAAGTGACTATGGACAAGTGGAAGAGGGAGGGAGTTGTTCATGTAACTGATCTTGTTGTTGATGCCATTCTGTCAACAACTAAACCAAAAGCTACATTACTTCTCCATAGACTGTGCGATGGATGGAGAGGGAGAGTCGCACTGCGGCAGCTTCAACTTTGATGACAAAGAGTTCACAGTGAAGAGGGGAGACTACGCTCCTCTCATGGAGAAAGTCAGCTACTACCTCCAACAGGCGCAGGTGAGAGAGGGAGCGATGTAGTGGGGAATGTTTCACCTGTGTTCATTCAGTTGTTCGGCATTACTACAGCAACAAAATTGCCACCACAGCAAGAGAAAATGTGAGATTAAGACAGCAATATAATTTTGCCAAATTTTGCTCTAAAACACAAAAAATGGTGGTTCTAATGTTTAGATTTGTTGTGATTTTGTTATGATAAAATATCAAAAAGAAGACAACGTACACTAGAACCATTGTAATCCCACCAAAAGTCAGCTTACCCGTTTTTATGATTGACACTAAACTTCAAGTTAAAATAACTGTTCATGATAATAAGTACCACGTATGAAACTGATGAAGGTTATATGAAATTGTCTCCTTAACAACAAGAATAACAGGAAGAGGAGGTGAGAAGGGAAAGACAGATAGCCATAACTGGAAGAATGAGACATGAATGGATTGATACTCTACAAATCATATTTCTGCCACATTTCTACTGTTCTTCTTGAACACATGAATGTCTTACCGGGTTCCAAATGATTGACAGGCCCATGCTGCCAATGAGAACCAGAAGAGGATGCTTGAGGAGTACAGCCGCAGCTTCACCTTTGGCTCCGTTGATGCCCACAAAGAGGGCTCTCGCTACTGGATCAAAGATAAGGGACCAATCGTAGAGAGGTGAGGCCACCGAACAATGATACGAAGACGGTTACAAAATGTGTGCACATGCATTGAGGGCGCTGACTATCAGCAACAAAATTGAATTTGTCATCTGCATATTTCTAAACATATTTTGGAGACAAACTTCATGTTATAATGTGCTGTCGGATCATTCCAATCTCCCTCCCCATGTTTTCTGGTTTATAAAAGACAGAGGTAACGGAGAAAACATTTCTGTTGTTGCGCTTGAGTATTAAGGATCTCTCCAGTGTCGATGAGTGTCTTTAGTTTTTGATTACATTTCGCAAAATGACGCACAGACTTTCTTATTTATATTTGAAATATCAACATTGGTAGAGGGTTTATAACTGTCACTGAAATCACCAGGTGCTGATGTAGTTGCAGAGAGAAATTAGAAAAAAAAAAACATGTAAATTTCCAAAAAACGTGACATAAAACCGATGAGTCACTTGTTCATACAGTAGATCTTGTCTAAATCCTTGATAGGGAAATGTGCAATAAGAAGAAGGTTCACAGTGTGACCCTTCATCTGTTGAGCACTATTCTCTTCTCTTAACTTAATCTCTGAAATGATTTTCTGTGCTGCTCTTCCATCCTCACTCATGTCCTCCTTCTCAGTTATATAGGTTTCATAGAGAGCTACAGAGACCCGTTTGGCTCCAGAGGAGAGTTTGAAGGTAAAGTGCTTTTTCAGTCACCATGATGATTGGGAACAGTAATATTAATGTGTATATTTCCATGACAAATAGTGATATCAGGGGCATCTCCAGGCTTTGAGAGTGTCACACATAATACAGGGATGAACTGTTGTTGTTGTTTTTTTATTTGCTACCAAAACATTTCCTAACCATGATGCCTCACCTCAGGTTTTGTGGCGGTTGTGAACAAGGCGATGAGCGAGCGTTTCGCCAAGCTGGTGAGCTCAGCAGAAGTCTTGCTTCCCGAGCTGCCGTGGCCCAGGGACTTTGAGAAGGACACTTTCCTCAAGCCTGACTTCACCTCGCTGGACGTCCTGACCTTCGCTGGGAGCGGAATACCGGCTGGAATCAACATCCCCAACTGTACGTACACAGAGATAACACTGTGACACACACTTTTCAGTTGATTCAGCCTTTATTTTTTCAGCCTGGTTTGCTGTGTCACAGATTATAACTGTGTGTGTGTGTGTGTGTGTGTGTGTGTGTGTGTGTGTGTAGATGACGACATCAGACAGTCAGAGGGCTTTAAAAACGTGTCGCTAGGCAACGTGCTGGCTGTAGCCTACGCCACACAGAAGGACAAACTCACCTTCCTGGAGGAGGAGGACAAGGTAAGGCACACACACACACACACACACACACACACACACACACACACACACACACACACACACACATACACACAACTTCCTGATTCTCTCTCAGGGAAACTCTCAGTCTCTCTTACACGCTCACAAATTCACACATTCTCCTCTGTGTGTGTTTGTGCGGCAGGATGTGTATATAAAGTGGAAGGGCCCGTCGTTCGATGTGCAGGTTGGACTTCATGAGCTGTTGGGCCACGGCAGCGGCAAGCTGTTTGTCCAGGTCAGTCACACAGACACCAGAGAACCTACTCAAGTCACTTGTGGTCACATGGATATTAATTTGAATACCACATATTCAATATTAACTTAAAAACCACAGAACATATATATATACAAGCAATCAGTTTTAAGCAACCACAGTAAAATTGAATTTCTGTAATATTTGCAGTACTCTTGCCAATTTATTTGTGAAACTAATTTAAACGGCTTCAGTGTTTTTTTGCTGATGTTATAGGAATCAGGTTTTATTGCTTTCTCTTTCTTTTAAATGTTTCATTTACTGAAATTGGATACAAGAATAACCAATGATGAAATTTGATTTGGTTGCTATTTTCTTTGACTGGCTGAGGTCTTTCTCTGAGAGCTGTGTGTCCTCCATCTCCCCCCACAGGATGACAAGGGCAAGTTCAACTTTGACCAGAGCAAGGTGATCAACCCGGAGACTGGAGAACAGGTGAGTGTCTGTGTGTGTGTGTGTGTGTACCTACCTGCTACCCGGTGCTAAAGTAATACCTGTGTTTAAGTCTGTGTTAAGCTAGCAAAAATAAAAATAAAGGTGGGTGCGTGTGTGTGTGTGTCCTATAGGTGTCCAGTTGGTATCGGGGCAGCGAGACGTGGGACAGTAAATTCTCCACCATCGCCTCATCCTATGAAGAATGCCGTGCTGAGTGTGTCGGACTCTACCTCTGTCTCAACAAGGAAGTACTCAGGTATATCACATGTTGTCAGCAACTCGCTCTCTATGTCTCTGTCTCTGTGAATTTGATGTAGATATATATAGATTAAATATAGTTACATATAATTTAACTGGACATTTCAGTATCGTCAACCATTTAGATGAAGCTGCTGTGCTGATGATAAATAACTTTGTTTTGTCTGTGGGTCAGTCTGCCTCTGTTTGTTCATTCGTTTTTTAATCTGTCCATCCATCCTGCCTGATATCTCAGATACCGCTGATCAGATTTTGACGAAACTTAGGGAAATTATGAATCTTACTGTTGCATTTCGTCATTTTCTAAATTCCACTGATTGACTCAAGCGGGGGCGCTACAATTACGTTGGCGCTACAGTCAAATCAAGGTGACATATGTGTGACTGCCTCATTCGTGGGTGCTGACATGTTTACTGTGTATGTTCCAGTATATTCGGCCATGAGGGCCAGGATGCGGAGGAGGTGGTGTACATCAACTGGCTGAACATGGTCAGAGCCGGACTGCTGGGCCTGGAGTTCTACACACCAGAGAGCAAGAGCTGGAGACAGGTACTCTCTCTCTCTCTCTCTCTCTCTCTCTCTCTCTCTCTCTCTCTCTCTCTCTCTCTCTCTCTCTCTCTCTCTCTCTCTCTCTCTCTCTCTCTGTCTCTCTCTCTCTCTCTCTCTCTCTCTCTCTCTCTCTCTCTCTCTCTCAGTCGCTTTCTCTGTTCCTCTCTCTCTCACTCCTCACTTTGCCTGGTTTGCAATAAAGTAATAATAATGAATCATAACCTCGATTTATGTATCACTTTTCAAACGAGCGTTACAAAGGGCTTTGAGAACAGTGTTTACAAGACAAGTCAACATACAATATAAACTGTATGCGTTTCTTACAGTCTGGCTGGCCCAGTTTTATGTGCCTGTGTTATTTCATAATTGCTTGCTGTAAGTCTGTCTCACAGTGTTTACATGAGTGTCAGGAGATATATATTTCATGTTGTGTGTGTGTGTGTGTGTGTGTGTGTGTGTGTGTGTGTGTGTGTCTCAGGCCCACATGCAGGCTCGTTTTGTGATCCTGCGCGTGTTGCTGGAGGCCGGGGAGGGCCTGGTGGGCCTGGAGGAGGTGACGGGACGGGACGGCAGGCCTGACGCTCGCATCACACTGGACCGCACCAAGATCCACACTGTGGGCAAGAACGCCATCCACAGGTTCCTCTGCAAACTGCAGGTATATCTATATATGAAGCGCCCATCGCTCAGTTAAGATAAGATGAAACTTGAATGATCCCTGTGGGGAAATCATTATTTCCAGTTATTATAACTTTATATTAACATGCTACTACTCTGCTCTCGCTGTGTTGTAGGTGTTTAAGTCGACAGCGGACGTGGAGGGGGGCAGGGCTTTGTATGACGGCTACTCTGCTGTCGGCGACAGCGGCTCTCACAACTTCCTGCGTCTGCGGGAGACGGTGCTGCTGAGGAAGGAAGCTCGTAAGATGTTCGTCCAGGCCAACACCAGAGTTAATGGTATGTACCTGTCATTGGAGTTCATTCACATTCGTTCTCATTCGTTCACACAGACGCACACATACAGACACAAACACTCTGGAGTCCCTCACTTGCTCACAGACGCTTTTATACTCTCTACACCCTTCAGCCTTTATTCTGCCGTGGAATTTCACTACACCAGGGAACTTAAATTCGGCCAATGTGTGGACGGTCAATAAGCTTGTTGGCTGAGAGAAATTGGCCTCGGCTGAACTTTTTGCAGTCATCAGCTGTCAAAATTCTGACAGTCTGCGTTTCGTGCTTCCTTGCTGCCCTAGCGATATGATTTTCTTTCACAAACAATAGTTCCACCTGGCATGCGCAAAATGGACAAGAAGTTCCTTATGGCCATTCAAAGCTTCCTAGTTCTCTGTTCCTGTAGTCTATCAAATAAAAGATGTAAACGTCTCAAAAACGACGCTTGGAGAACGGTTGCATCCATAATGGCAGTTGTTAGTAAGCTCTGCAGTAATGTTAGAGTTTTTTCTGTATATTTTCAATTAATGCTACATTATTAGTGCTTGTTAACTAGCTGTTAACTAATCAAAACAATGTAACTTTATAAAAGGCAATACCAAAGCAATGAAAACTACTTGATTTGCCTGTTCACAAAACCACTAAATAGATCCAATCTCTCCCCGCCCACAACTGGTCAGAATAGAGCGATTTCCCATCACTTCTTCTTCTCAGCTGCCTCATGCTAAGCGCCAAACAGGACAGAGAACTGGAGGTGGCATCGCTCTTTAAGAAACAGTTAATTATACTGTGTGTCTCTGCGTGTGTGTGTGTGTGTGTGTTTTCCAGGGGACAGCGTGGAGCTGGTGGAATACGAGGGCAGTGCAGCGGGTTTGATTCGCTCCTTCATTGAGCGTTTCCAAGACAACGCAGAGAAGCTGGAGGCGGACCTCTTGGAGCTGAACAAAAGAGATGCCCCCTGCTGGTGCTGATGGAGATCCACTCCATAGGCTTCCTTCCAAAATACCAACTGACATCTGATTTCTTTCTTTTTTTTTTTTTTTTTTTAACTGTATGTGACAGAAAACTAATTCTTTTTATTGGTTGTTTAAACATGCAAAACTGCCATCAGACTCCATTTATGAGACATTTCTGATGAGACTGAATGAAAGTTTGTAGTGTAAATGAAACCATAGGCCTGGAACAGATCTGCTGTAGACATCAGCCAAAGTTTTCAGATTCTAAAAGAGTGCTGGACTAGCATCAGGTCTATCTTAACAGGATCAAATGCAAATGAAGGAGCTGATAACTGATACTACACCTTCACTCTTTTAGATGTTTAGAGTTCATTCAATTATATAATAAAACATCTTCCAATTAAAATGTCCATTAAGATAATGAAGCCTGGCATTAAAAAAATTGGTTTTCAATTTCTGACCAAGCCACAAAGTCAAAACTTATCTTTACATATTAATAATTACATGTTTTGTCTATACTCAAGATTGGGTGTTAGGTGATTAGGTAAAGGCATGGGTAAGATTTTACAATCAGCATTTTGGGGGTGAAAATGAATAAATTATGACAGGTTCTGGCTTTGCAGCTTGGCCATAAAGTGAGATGTTTGTCCAGCCTCAGTGTTGGATGATGATTTGACTAGTTATGGTTGGACTGTTAACTAGCTCCCATGGCAGTTTAACGTTGGCTATAAGATGTAGTGTTGATGTGCTGTTGTCTATCTTTGCAGGTCTGTAGGCCTAAGAAGGGGTTTGATTCCATGGAATAATAATCTTTGATGACTTGACTATATATGATGATACTGTCTCTGGTAGGCATCAACCAACTGTAACAAATCTGATGTGTTGAATCTGCACAAATAAAAACTGTTTGATAAGATCTAGGTGGTCTGGTTCTTCGTATAAGAAGCATATAGGAGGACAATCATCTGTAACATTTCACTTTTCTATTTTGTATCAAATTCACTCCCAGTGAAAATGAATGAGTGTATTTTAATGACATAAACAGTCCTGATTCGACTTGGCCTTTTCTCAAAATGGCACATTCTTAGTTGAAATCTGAGGATGTGTATGATCAATATCAGAGCAGAAAATCGTTGTGTAAGTTCAGTCAGAAACTGAAATCTCCATTACTAATCAATGTTGCAGGTAGCACAGCAGCAGACACCTGAGTTGGTGTTAGATAGAGATTGATTCAAAGCAGTGCTGCTTGAGCCTATGAAAATTTCAACACTGGATTGATTCACGCTATATTGTCTAGATTATGACACAGTTTGTTCTTCCTTTGCATTTTGCATCTCTGAAAGTTCAACACAAAGACCTTAAGCAAAACTGTTTATTCTTTGACTTTGAGGCTAACATCTTAGGAGTTGATGACCTAGCTTTGCTTCCAGTATGAGGCGACACCATTGTGAGAATTGGTCAAAATTTGTGTCTAACAATAGAGGCAACCAAAGAGGTGAAAAAACCTCCAAGTTGTTTATGTAAAAAATTGCTCATCCCAAAAACGTGATTTTTACATGTAGCTCAGAATAAGCACACATTTTAAGCTTGCAGCTGGGTTGATTCAAATAAACATATCTGCAACAGTAGGCAATATCTTGGGATTTTCCATCAAGGGGAAATTCTACACTGAAGAAAATCCTGTATGCCATCTTTGTAATTGTGGAAAATGTAATATTTGTTGTATGTGAACAGCTTTCTCCCTGAACAGCCATGGGAACCAAAACACTGAAATCTCTTAAATCTGTGACACCACCACGCAAATGTTTGATGTTGCTCCTTTGACAGTGAAAGGAAGACCGGCAATGTGGACATTAAAGTTAAAATACAAAACATTTACAACAAATTACCTTTATTTCAAGGTATTTCTAATCACACTGAATGAGAAAATTTACCCTGTGAGCAGCTCCAGAAAACGTTGCTTCATGATATCACATAATATAGTCTTGGCTTGCTTGTTTCTAGCTTTGGGCGGGGCTTGTCCCACCGTCCGGCAGGAGGGGTGAGGGTGGCGGCGTCTCTGCCTCTAGACTGCTGAGGGAACTGCAGCTGTCCGTGTCATTCAGAGCAGAGCCATAAATCTGCTGTAAAAGCAAACCCATCTCCTCCTCTTCCTGGTTTTCCTCCTCTGTCTCATCATCATCATAATCCTCTTCTTCTCCTGCTCCTTTCTCCTCACCTTCTCCTTCTTTTCTTTTCTGATCCAGCGCCAGAGGAGTAGCGGGTGTGTGATAGGCCTCCTCGACCATTGCAGAGATGGATGGAGAGGTGAAGGGAGAGAGGCAGAAGGGAGAGGGAGAGGGCGACTGATACGGCGATAGAGAGGGAGAGGCGCTGGGAGAGTCGCGGGGAGAGTCGCGAGGAGAGAGGGATGGAGAGACCTTGGGAAACAGGGAGGGAGGTGCCTTGGGGGAGAGGGAAGGAGAGAGGTAAGGAGGGAGGGAGGGAGAAAGGGAGAAATTGACCCTTGGAGAGGGCTGCATATAGTCCGAGTCGTCTGGGGATTGCTGCATCGGTGTTGGGGTCGCTGCTGTTGGTGCCTGAGCTTCAGCCTCCTGTGACTCTGGTTCCATCTGAGTCTGGCCTTGAGTCTGGCCTTGAGTCTGGCCTTGAGTCTGGCCCTGCTCCTGCGTCTGAGGCTGGAACTGAAGAGGCTGGGGCTGGGCCTTGGGATGGGGTGGTATGGGCTGTGCTTGGGCCTGGACGTTGGTGTCTTTCGGCCAGGTTTGGATGCCTTGGGTCAGCATCGGAGGCTGGAGCTGGCTGCTCTGGGACGTGGGGTCGATCTGAGCGGGCTGACCCGGATTAGCTTGGTTCTGACTCTGGACCAGGCCTGGGCCGTCCCCTGCTGCTTGTCCCTGTGTCCGGGCCTTGGCTTTACACCTCCCTTTGGCCTTGGGCATCAGGGGTGGCGGAGGAGGGGGAGCGAGGGGCGGTGACAGGGGGCTCGAGGTCTCTGTGGACACCCGGATCTTGAGGCTGCGCTTGAACATGCGTCGCCTGTGCAAGGCGTTCTGAGACTGCAGGAAAAGGGGGCAGAGCGCGCCCAGGCTGGGGCCGTAGTTCACCTCTCGGGGGCTGCGCGTCCTGATCGGACAGAACTCCTGGAACAAGGTAGGGTTGGGCTTTGATTGGCTGGCAGCGGTGTCAGGTTGGGGTGTGACGCCGAGATGGCTGGCTGGATCGGGCTGGGGGGCGGAGCTCGTCTGTGGGGCAGCAGGGGGCGGGGCAGTGGGCGGGGCAGGGGGCGGGGCAGCGGTCACGCCACCTGGCTTCTTCTCCTCATCCTTCTGGGCTTTAGGTGCCTCCCGCGGCCCACGGACGTTTAGGTGGGAACTCCAGAATTCTATAAAACAACACAGATATTCAGTGCACTTTATTTAATATGTTATGTTATTAATATGTATTAATATGTTTGATTCATTATTATTACCCTGACTAAGGCCATGTCATAAAGCAAGAAACCCAAAGAAAACAACTTGAATTTTCTTTATAAGTGGAATTATTACAAAAACCTCACGTCTGAACCTTGCTGGGTCTGCATTCTTTCTACTGAAGTTGAGACCAATTCATTACCATAGAGTCTAGACAATTGTTTCATATTTAATTATAATCAGTGTATTAAAGCATGAAACAATTTTAACCCAGAATTAAATCCTTCAAGGCCCATGTAGTTGAGAGGAATCCGCTGGCATGGCACAAGAATAATAATAACAAAGCTACAAAGTGCTTCACAGGGGAAAAGACAGCTGGGATAGAAATAAAAGAGATAAAACATAAAACACTCCTGCATATTAAGGATAAAACAACAAAACATTCAAAACATATGGACAGTATGACATCAAGTATTTCCAGTAATAGCAATTTTTAAAAGAGATTTGAAAGACGCCACAGAAGTGTCGTTCCAGAGTAAAGGAGCCATTATGGTGAAAGCACAATCACCCTTAATAAGTTGTGTTCACCTACCTATTCCCATATGTGAGATGGACTCCAGCTCCTTGTGGGATGTCACCTTGGCAATGGCTTCAGGAAGCTCCAGAGGGAAAGGTAATACATCTCTGACACACACAAACATCCACATCAATTCCTGCAGATCAATACCTACTGACAGTGATCAATGTACATGTGAATAGGTAGTAAAGATGGGGAAGAGAAGGGCCAGGAAAGGAGTCAAGAGGCAAGAAACTGAGACGTTTGAAGGAGATGGTCAAGTAGAGAGAGAAGGGAAAAGTAGGGGAAAGGAATCGCAGAAGAAGTGAAGGGAAATGAGAATGAGGAGGAGGACAAGATTTTACCGGCTGATGCAGTAGAAGGCAATGAGTCTCGGGACGTCTGGAAAACTGATGGCTGAAGTCTCCAGACAGACAGCTGGTGGAGGGATGTAGGGGGAGGAAAGGTTGGTAGTTATCAACAACAACAACATAGTTCAGTGTACAAATGTGACTTAGCTTATTCATATTTCTACTTGTCGTTCATTCTGTAGCTCATGTCAAAGTGGTCCTCATTTTTTTTTTTCATTTTATTGTAACCTGGTTTTAAACTTTGTGCAAATGTTTCTGATGTATATTGTGTTTTAATGGACCCAAGGAAGAATAGATGACACCCTTGTGTACAGCTAATGGGGATCCTTATTAATAAACAATAAGCAGTTTGAATATATTGTCTCTGAGGTCGTATTTACTGAACTTCTGGGCATATGAGTGCTGACAGGGTGACACTGACAGTCTCTTTACTTGTCATCTGAAAGGTAAATCTAATCCTGAATCTTTTTTTTTTCCTCTTCTTTTTCCCTGTTGAAATCCACCTGCTCTTTTTGCTAGGACAAACAAACTAGAGTGTAGTATAATCTTCCAGTGTCATACATTTGAATTTGGAAAACACAATGACAACCAGCTACAACTGTGCAGTCAGACAAAATTACAGTTACAAAGAGGCCAGATTCAGTCCTGATGGCAGAGTGTTCGGAGTCAGAGGTCAGGGGTCAGGGGTCAGGGGTGACAGGCTCTTACTGGAGTGTTCCTCCCGGATGCCAAACTGCTGAACGAAGGATGGGACGCTGTCGTCTGCCAAACGCACACACAGCACATTTCTCCGGGACGTACGAGACTTACGCACCAGGAACGTCTGCAGGGAAACACAATCCATTACTGAGTGTATGTGCAAGAGAAAGAGATAGAGAGAGTGTGTGTGTGTGTGTGTGTGTGTGTGTGTGTGTGTGTTCACATGTGACTCTGACCCCAGGCGGTTCCCTCTGCAGTATGTGCAGAGCGGTGGCAGGGTTGATTGACAGCTGCAGCCACACAGGAAGTGACAGCAGGAGGCGGTCCAATATGCTGATGCTCCTCAGAGAGCCCCGCCCCCTTTGATGGCCCACACACTTGCGTTCGGACGGCTCCGGGAAGTCATACAGAGGCTCCTCCTGCTGCGCCATCTACACACACACACACACACACACACAGGTGGTTATTAACACTCAAACACTCACATATGCATGCTACAGGTGGTTATTACTGCTGCTGTGGCTTATCTTCATAGAGACACCAAAACAGAAAGATGGGTGGGAAGGCTCTGCACACACACACACACACACACACACACACACACAGGTGGTTATTAACTTTGGTTTACTGTGGTAGAGGAGGCCGCACACTGAATAAGGCACTAGCCGAAACGTTTGTGCATGATGTTTCAAATGAAATGAAAAAATGAAAAAAAAACATTTGCATAATGAGAACATCAAAGGTTTGGAATACCTACTTCTTTTTTACTGTGAACCACCGTTTATCTACTGCGGTAAAGACACCACAACATTAATGTAGGTGGGATGGCTGCACACACACACACACACACACACACACACACACACTCTTCCTGTGTAATAAATCTAGGATTCTGCCTGAGGATGGGAACATGTCCAGACTTGGTCAAGTGCAGCAGCTCAGACGGAGCTTATAGTTAGGAAGCTATATAGGGAACAGACGTAGGAATAAAATAAACCTATGAATAGAATACAATAGTAATGCCATAGAAAGCAATGTAAAATCAAAAACAGAGGCAATTGGCTTTGATTTGATGCTGTAATCCTTTTGTACTTGGCATAGTTTATCAAATAAATTTCCCTCCCTGCTGAAGTCTCAACAGTCTACATGTCAGCATCTGCCTGAGACGCATTCCGGTACAACCTCTTCCTAAATATAAAACCCCCCGTTGCCCCACGAGTCTTCCTAGTCTCACTTAACTCCTGCTAGACCTGTTACTACACACCTTGTTAACTTCATGATTCTAGTCTAGAAGTCTACATTTCAGCAGCATCTAGGCCTGGCAGAGAAACCACACTCATTTCGTTACCTTTAGGGCTTCCTCTTTGCCCCGATCCTCCTCTCGATTCACTGCAAATCCAGTTTATAATGACATGCTCTCGGTGATTTTATTCTTCCGCCAACTTCGCTGTAATGAAAGCCAACTTTTCTAAAAACTCTTTGGCCTGTCATGACGCGCGCGGTGTGCCCAGAGCTGTCTCCGTCCTGCTCCGTGGCTCCTCCTCCGTCTCCCACCTGATCTCACCTGGAAACAATTTCCCGGGCCAGAGTGGGATTCACGTGCCCTCGAGAAATGTTTTTTGGGATAATTATGGAGTGATTATTATTAGTAGTAGTCATAGCAGTAGTAGTAGTAATAGTAATAGTAGAATCATGAGTACATTATTACTAGTACAAGTAGTAGTAGTAGTAGTAGTAGTAGTAGTAGTAAGTAGTAGTAATATTTGTACAATAATAACAATATCTCCAGCTCCAAATTAAAGTACTATTCAATATAAGGCTATTCATTGATTTTTTGGGAGTTCATAAATTCAGACCAAATAGACCCAGTCATATCAAACATAAATGTGAGATGATTTGTAAATATGCCCAACTGTAGACTCACTATAAGAATACTTATCTGGGAAACCTCAATTAACTATCCACGGGCCACTTAAGTTATTTATTTATTTTATGCGATCGAGATTTTAATTTACCAAAACAGACCACGGTGATATAAAGGGCGTTGAAAACAACATATTCATCATTTATAAAGAAAAAAAATAAAATATTAAAAAAATGTTAATGTGATATTTGGTATAAACCTAAACCTAAACCAAGAACATATAGTCTTATTAGGAATTGTTATATGTCAGAATACAATGTTACAGACAGAAGTGATTTGCTTATTATGAAGGCTTTGTTTGTTAGGAATGAAAGAATGAAAGATATCAAGTAGAGGGCGGTAGTCCAGTCGAATCGGATGACGCTATAAAATCCTCCAAGATCCAAGCGAGAGGTTTCACTGCTGCTACTTCCGTCTTCGCTTAAATGCCGTAAAGGCAAACTAGACTGCTTATATTTCGGCTGAGAGACAATGTGAGTGTCTCCCATTCAGTCCAATATATTTTCTATTTGATTTAGCTAAACAGCATAATTTTAAGCTACTGAAAGCGTTCCGAGACACAAACATGCCTTTAAATCAGGACAAACTACGGTTCTTGCATAGATTGACTGTATGCATTAGCTAGCTGTCTGGATAATGGGATAATGCACACCTACTAAGTAGTTCCAGTGAAACTGTCTGTTCACCGTTCTAAATTAATACGCTGGCTACCTAAAATGAGTAACCATAGCAACAGGGACGCAGTCAAGTGTCAAAGCCTCCGTTTACAATTTGTATGTTCGTGAAAATCTTGATATTGATTTGGGGACAATGACATGGCTGGATAGCTAGCTAGTCTTGTTGTTAAACATACCTTCAAATTATATTTACTGTTTGTCAACCGTACGCAATGTTATTGACTTTGAATCTTGCTAGCATAACGTTAGCTTCTGGCTCATAGGAGCCAAAGGATTCTATGAACTGAACGGACTAGAAATATCTCCCGTTGCCAAGTCGTATCTAAGGTTCGTCCTATTTTCTGGAGTAGTGAACAACGTTTCCATTGCATAAGAACCTTATGGGATGGTAATGATTGTTCCAGGTATTAGTCAAACCCTCAGGTGTTACCAGGGAAACTTAGTTATGGCTTGTGAAAAACTTTAGATTTTGATTACAAAACGCATGGAAATATAAATTAATGGTCTTATTTTTTTTCTTTGGCATTAATTCCTGATTCCAGTAATTCCTTTTTTCTGTCCTCCCCATCGTCCATTAATTCCTGATAACGGACACCTCCTCGGGCATTATCCCTTACATATTAGACAGTTAACGTAACTTGCTCCATATTAGACAGTTGCTCATGTGCGAGACAATTTCCCACCCCAAACTGTTCCGGGCTAGCGGCTTCTTCAAGGCTAGCGTCTCCACAGGCTGGAATAGGGCGTGAACTGTCTTGATAGTTAAATTAAGACCTGAATCAAACCTAGCTGCGCCTCCTCTGGTGACCGGGCAGGTTTTACAGAGCTTAAGCAGCCGGAACCGGATGTGAGGTTTGAAATACAGCTCCAGCACCGCGTTTGGTAAGAAATGTGTGAACTATATCTGCAAGATTAATGCTTTCCCTCCGTTTTATATAATATTTAAACTGCGTTAGAATTAACTACTACGCTTTCTAATATCTCATACCATTGTGCAGTTATCTATGTAAGTGTTTGTTTTCAACCACACCGGTAAAAGCACCACGTTAGCATTAGCTAGCTTAGCTAACGTTACGAGGTTAAACAAAATGGCCAGCAGTGTGAGTAGTTTTGTAGCTAACGTTAGCCATGTAACCCAGCTTACTGCTTACCGTACAAACCGGTTTATGTTAACGTTTGTCGGTTGTAACGTTGGCTAACTGAACAGAGTAACAGCCTGCCTCTAACTCCCTTTGATCCCATTTAGCTGGGTTGACGGGAAAAGTTAACCGGATCTTTAGCGGTTCATGCAATCCTAACAAGATCCTGCTTTAATATAACATTAATGATCTCAAAACGGTTGGATAGATCACTTCAGCTACCCAGACGAATACATAATTATAACCTCGATCACTAACTCGGGATCTTGCCAACAATATGAAAATGAGTGGACTGAAGAATTGCGCTTTTTAAACTGATTTCTCTCGATGCATTCAAAGGTAAAAGCTAACCAACGTCTTGTGCCTGCTGTTTCTTCTTTTCCAGATGTCTGGTTGACATAGAGATGAACAGTGACAACGTGAAGTTGTTTGTGGGGAATCTTCCGTTAGATGCAACTCATGAAGAGCTCAACAAGCTCTTCGCTCCATACGGGGAGGTCCACACCTGCTCGCTGCTGAGACAGTATGCCTTCATCACCCTGAGGGGAGAGGGGGCAGCAGACAGGTATTTACTTCTCCATTCTTACATGGGTTGAATGTACTGTATTTCATTTTGAATATTATTATACACAATTGGAATGAAGAGAAGGAAGGAAACAAACTTTTATGTGTACGCCACACTGTCTGGTAAATCACAGAGTTGAACTACTGTCACTATTTTACCAAACTAACTAGCTAGGCATGATTTGAGCAAAAAAGGGTGATGTCGAAGACCTCCACAAGTGGTTTGCCAGCAACAGATTGGCAGCATTTGGCTGGTGTTATTTAGAGCTGCAACGATTAATCGATTAGTTGTCAACTATTAAATTAATCGGCAACTATTTTGATAATCGATGAATCGGTTTGAGTAATTTTTTAAGAAAAATAAGTCAAACTTCTCTGATTCCAGCTTCTTAAATGTGAATATTTTCTGGTTTCTTTACTCCTCTATGACAGTAAACTGAATATCTTTGGGTTGTGGACAAAACAAGACATTTGAGGACGTCGTCTTGGGCTTTGGGAAACACTGATCGACATTTTTCACCATTTTCTGACATTTTATAGACCAAACAACTAATCGATTAATCGAGAAAATAATTGACAGATTAATCGACAATGAAAATAATCGTTAGTTGCAGCCCTAGTGTTATTATCCTCCTTGTCAGAGGTGCGACCAAGTCAATTTTGCTTGAGGCCCAAGTCAGTCTCAAGCCCTGAGACACAAAGCTCAAGTCAAGTCCCAAGTCTAAATGTAGTTAACCAAGTCAAGTCCATGTCCAAATCTAAATGGAGAACACCAAGTAAGGTCAGAACAAATTAAGACTGTAGTATCAATTTAATATCTTAAAGAAAACAAAATGTCTAGGACTTTTCAATGCAATATCATTTTAATAGTATAAAAACTTGGTGCATCATGAGTTTGATTTCTATAATCAGTTTCAGCTCCAATAAATTCAGAAAACAGAATTGAAATTCAGTCGTCTGCTGGAACAAATCTCATAACTTTCAATGTAAGTAATTTACACAAACACAAGATCTTTTGTCAAGACTTTAGAAACCTTTTCAAGTCATCATAGTTCAAGTCTCAAGTCACCATAACCCAAGTCAAGTCTTAAGTATTCTCTTCATGCATCAAGTCAAGTCTCAAGTATTCTCTTCATGCATCAAGTCAAGTCTCAAGCAATTAAAATTGTAACTCGATTCTGATTTTGAGTCCAAGTCATGTGACTGGAGTCCCCACCTCTGTCCCTTGTACGTTACAAATTGTATTCCTATACTTCTATTCCTGCTAAAATGTCTGTGGTAATGCTGCTGCTACTACTGTCAGCTGCAGCACACCAGGTGATGATGGCTCTCGTTCTTCCTCTGCAGGGCCATACGGCATCTTGATGGCAAAGAATACCGAGGCAGGCCCCTGGTGGTGGAGGAGTCACGTGCGCGCCCACCAAACTCCACCAAGGTGTTTGTGGGGAACCTTAGCTCAACCTGCTCAGCAGATGACTTGCATGGGCTGTTCCAGACCTTCGGAAGAGTTCTGGACTGTGACAAAGTCAAAGGTCAGTTTTATGGCCGATCACAACACAAATGTTTTGTAGAGGTTTTGATGGAAAGTTTATGGCAGCTTTCTAATAATGTGGAAGTGATGTGTCTTAATGAGTTGAAATGAATCAGTTTGTGTGAGTCCAGTGCTGGGTAGTAACTGTAATCTTTGGAGTTAAAAATATCACAGCACAATATCACAAAATATCACATCAAATCTGAGCAGCTAATTGTTCGGGGAGCGCAGTTGCATCTAGGCAGTTTCATGGTTTATCAAGTTTCATGAGTAGAGATTTTTGAAGTTATGTGACAATGAAAAAACATGGGACGGTCACATTTCAGTCCAAACGTCAATCGTCAGTGTCTCATGCTAACGCTGAGCTCTGTCCTTCTCTGTACACCCTACAGCCAGATTATGCTCCAACGCTGGCTATGCGTTTGTGCATATGGAGAGGAAGGAGGAAGCCCTGCTAGCCATCGATGCGCTCAACGGGACCATCTTCAAGGGCCGTCAGCTGTCCGTCGAGCTGTCCAAGGCCCAGCCTTTGATCAACCAGATTATGGGCGCTGGAAACTCCCCCGGGTCCGGCATGGTTGGGGGTGGAGCAGCAGGTGGAGATGAAAGACCCATACGTGTTTATTGTTTAAGTTTAATGATTTAAAGCTATAGAAAAATGTCCGCACTCACAGTATGTATTTATGACAGTGTTTAATTTGCACAGCAGCAACAGCAGCATACACGTTTCAGCCTTTGGCCTTCCTCAGCGTTTCTATTTCCCTAATGGGAGTGACCCATCTATAAACAACCAGGGTCCTTAATTGTCAATCAAGCAATAACTGTGCTTAGATCATAATAAACATAAGAAAATACAACAAACATATACATATATACAGTCTTAAGTATGGAAAAGCAATTGCAGTCACGTTTTATTCATTCAAACCCTTGGGATCCTCAGTGGGTGCTCGTGATTTAAAGCTGAAAACAAATCATGTTCTGCTCCCTTCTCCTCACAGGTGCGCCCAGAGAGGGCCTTCTCCCCAGACCTCCTCCCTCACTGGAGCATCACCAGAGCCAAGCAGCCGTGTTAGCAGCAGCTGCAGCAGCCGCCGCTGGACTGCCCATACAGGTCAGTTCATTCTCTAGCAGGGCTTCCACTGTCATGGAAAAACCCCAACCCCTTGTGGACTGAAAATTGTTTCGGGCCTCGTAACAGTTGTGCAAAAAAATGATACATATTCGGCAATTTGCGAAATATCATGGAAATTTGTTTGTGATCTTTTATTTCCAACCTGATCCGTTTCATCCTTTTTAATGACATTTTCTCACCGCTCCCTGACTATGGTCGTTGTTTGTTATTTGGATAAATTAGGTTGTAATGTATTCCCAAAGATTGTAATGCTGGTATTTTCCATGTTTCTTGTATCTTGACATCTCAATTTCTCTGCAGGTTCAGCAGAGCGTCCACAACTCCTTCTACAACACCACATCGTTTGATCCCACCTACGCTGCTCTGAAGGGCCTCACGACCGCAAAAGGTGCAGATGGGGTGAACCCTGCCATATATGGTGCTCTTGCCAGCCAGGTGTATGGATCCGTAGCTGACCAGGTGTACCATGATGCGCCCGATCAGGACGATTCTGCAGCCAGCGCCACCATTCAGGAATCAGAGCCTCCACCGGGGGCAGACCCAACAGCGCTGTTTGAGGCAGCAAGAGCCAAGTTCTTTCAGCAGGGACAGAAGGTATATTAACATTTATATTTTATGTTTATTAATAATTATCACCATAAATACCACTTATTACTAGGGTTGTGACTGTTATTGCTAAAATATCTCTGGCAATATATACGGTATTTCACTTCATTCCAAGAAAGTGAAATTAATTCAATTGAATTGAAGGTTCTGGCAGAGCAGCAGTCAGGGAGGAAGGCGGCAGCTGCAGCAGCATCATCAGCCAGTGACCGGGACCGCAGCCCAATCCGAGGAAACCGAGCCCCACTTCTCCCTGACCCCGTCCCGGGTTCCATGGCCCAGATACGCCCCAAACGCCGCGCCCTGCTGCCCACGCCACCGGGAGGGCCTGAAGACCCCACAGCTACCACCACAGCTGCTGCTGCTGAAGGGACAGATCCAATTGCTAGGTACATGGAGCACATTTTTAATCAGAGAATCCTTGGAAGGAGAGGAGCTAAAATATTGCTAATGGCTTTCTCAACAGCCGTATTGGTATAAACAAGGAAAGAAAAGCTGATTTTGCACATTCGAAGCATATTTCCACCTCTGTAGAATTCATAATTCCAGGTGCCATATATGGTTTGTAGACTAACCTTTACTTTTGGGGTGTGTGTTTCTACTCTGCTCTCCTTTCTACTCTTTACTCCTCTCCTGTCCTCTCATCTCTTCTACTCTAACCTCCACTCTAGGTGTTACGTGGAATACTACCAGCAGATGCAGCAGTACCAACAGTATCAACAGTACCAGCAACAGTACCAGTACCTCCAGTATGCCTATACCAATCCCCCTCCTCCACCTCCTCCTCCTCCACCTGCACCGGCCACCACCCAGGCCGCTGGCTACACACAGGCCTCCACCGCAGCCACTGCACCCCCAGGGACATACACCGCACCCACAACTTACGCCCCACCGGTGACATACGCTGCATCGGGAGCCTATACTGCGCCCGGAAGCTACGACACGTCGGGAAGCTACGATGCCTCGTCGGGGAGCTACGACACCTCGTCGGGCTATGACGCATCGGGCGGCTACGGGGCGTCAGGAGCGTATGATGCAGCGGGAGCGTACGCGTCATCGGGAGCCTACACGGCATCGGGAAGCTACTCCGCATCCACACCGTATGAGCAGACACCCGCACACGGGCAATCCCTGCCCCAGCGCCATGAATACCCTTACCTCCACACGCCAGAACCCCCTTACCGATAGTCCCACCCCCCCTACACCCCTTCCACATTGCAGATGTGTGTGTGTGTGTGTGTGCGCGCATATGTATTTACATAAGGGACAGTTTAAAGAGAGGAAAATCAGAGAGGGAACAAGGCTGTGATCTGAATGTGCTTTAAACCTCAATTATCTCCCCATTTCTCCATCTTGGCTATTATACCCTAGTCTCTAACTAGCTTACCAGTCAGGTGATTAAGTAAGCGACAAGGTAGATGGCTGTTTAGTTTAGTGGGCGATAATAATACTGGTTAAAAAGGTCTCTAGACACAAGAGGAGACTAATAGGAGAGTTGTTGTTGGAGAATTGGCCAGGCTTAAAACTGTAGACCAAAATACCACTTATGTTAAATTTTGTAGAGGCTCGAGTAGTTCCTCAGTTAATGTCAAAGAAGCTAAAATGTTGCCTGGGATAAGGCTAGACTCAGAGGCCAGGGTTAGAACTCACAATCAGGTGCGTATCACTCTGAGATCAATTAGTTTGACTGAAATCCATTCATTTGAATTGAACAGCTGCTTTAGCCTGTCTGTTCTGCCAGATGTGTGCCTTTGCACATCTGTGACAATCCAGCTGCCCAATCGGTAATATTTGTGCCGGAATAGATTTAGCAAAGAAGAGTACTGAAATGAAATGGTTTCAAGGCAGTGCATCAACCAGGTTTTTTTGATTTGTGCAGTTCATCGTCTACACCAGAGGAGTGCCTTTACACGTGTATTAAGATAATGAAGAACCATCATCCATTAAAGATTGAGAATGAAAGGTTGAGACTCGGCTATGTGCAGGCTGGCCTGTGTGTTCAGTGCACAGCTGTGGAGCATATTCAAGGCTGCCTTGGTTTCACTCAGCTGCCAGGGCGAGTAGCAGTGGAGACGTAGTATCTTTTTATTTTTTTCCCTCAATGTTTTCGGGTTTTCTCAATCATAGATCAGTATTACTCCGGTTTGACCAGACACCATTTGGATGAGTGTATCATTCAGATATGTTGCTCTCCAGTTAACGATGTAGCACAGAGTAATGTGTTTTTTCTTTCTCATTTTGCCTGCTGGCTGTAAAGGTTATCTGGAACATACCCAGTGTGTTGCAAAGGCATGAAGAGATTGTCCAGTCTGAGTTACTGATCGCAACCCATGAACCCTGGTATTGTGGTACCCACAGGCCGTCCAGGTAACTTGCCAGGGATACTACCAGTCTGTCTTTATGCCCGAGTTGGCGTGACTGAGGAGAGCCAAATATGAAAGGTTGATGTGACGAGAAAAACAGGCTAAAAAAACACACACAAAGTAGATATTTAGACTTGGTTCACCAATAATGTTAAAGTATGTGGTTTGGATGGGCATTTAGAGCAGGTTGCCACTGTGTACCTTGCTTGTGTTTTTTTCTTGGTTAGCCCAGCCACTCTGCGTGCATCTCTAGGCCTGGACGAAACAAATCAAAAAGAAACCAAGTGAACTCCCATTCTCAGGAGTTAACTCTCAGGCCAGAGCTTTTGGTACAGGCGGTGTGAATCTCTGTATAGAACAATTTTATTTTTTACTCACATTTCTTTGTTTTGTGTTGAATTGTTATCAGAGCCTCCTGTGTGAAGAGTTCGTTGAGTATATCCACATCTTTCTTGGATTTTAGATTATATTCATCAGTTGACCCCAGGTTTTTATACAAGGTGGCAGACTGCAGAAGAGGATTTTTTTTTCTCATACTTGTATGTACATATTTGAAATTTTGAAAGCTAGAGAAATGACAGCAATTGGTATTTGGCTAATGATGTCAAAAGAATTTATTGTATTATAAAATGGATTGAAATTTTCAGTTGGTACATTGTACTTTGTTAAAACATGGTGACATAGCATTGATAGCTGTTAGCTTTTTGTTCACCTCAATTACTGTCTCACCTCTGCTGTCATGGAAACCAAACATCAGTGATTCAGAGGGAATGTTGAGCCAGTTTTCATGCCACATTACAAATTGCAGGAAAGTACGATTATTTTTGTGTTTCTCATGTAAATACTTGAAATCTCATTTTAAGCTGAAGAAGTAACCGCAACCAACATTTGGTTTGATAATAAGAATACTGAGTGATAATGTTAAGGTAATTGATTGTATTGTATTCTTAAACAGAGTTAGAGTTAGTGAGTAGACAGTTGAAGTAGGCCAATTGAGTTGTTGTACAGGTTTGTTAAAACAGTGGCAACCTGTTTGGGTGGCAGTGGCTGTTGTGCATAAACAGAACAGGATTAGCTTCATACTCATAGCTTGTCCAACACATATGTGTGTGTAGTGTGAGGTGTCAGACCTCCATTGAAACCATGTATATGAGGCCAGTGAGTGTATGAACTTTACGCGTGCGTTGAGTTTATACCTGGATTGTGTATAAACTTTTAGCTTTCACCTCGGTCAAATCCAGAAGCTATTTTTTCCTCAACATACATCATCTGTTTCCATTTGAACTGAAAGTAGATAAACCTCAACCATGGCACGTGTATGACCCGTCTAAACTGCAGTGTAGTATATGGTTAGGTGTTGGCGGATATGTATGTGTCAAGTGTAAGGTCATTGGCTAAGTCTAGGACTATGAATGGATGATGAGGTGATAGTCTCAGTGCTACAGGTGAATATGAAGGATGTCTGGTGTCTAGCCAGGGCCATTGATATTCCTGAGCAGCAGTGTGAAGGGCTGGTGACCTTTCTCTCTCTCTCCTATCCCCCCTTCTGATCTCACCAGAAACACACTCTTCATCATGACACATCACTAGGATTACTGGCATTCTCTACATGCATATCCCACATTTAGGCAACTGCTTTACCTCCCCACTAATATCTAGATCTATTTTTATCTGGGTTGTTGCATATTTCACATGTGAACCAGACCACACGTGGGAAATGATACTAATGCACACCTGATTTCACTCCACATGTATTTTCATATATAACCTGGTTTATTCCGTTCGTGATTACTCACACACACACACACATGCACACTAGTTATTCATAATTATTATTCGCCACCTGAATTGGTAGTGCTGTTTTAGGTTTAAGTGACACATAGCCTCTCCATTTCCACATGTTATTCCACCTGCTCCATGTGAACTGTTAGTTGCATGCCTTGTTGTTGCTGCTGCTCCAGCCACCTTCTTCCTCTTGCTGATTATTGCAGCTAGAGTGGGAGGGAGCCTAACTGAGCCCTAGCCCTGGACGTACGCCACACGCACCTGTAGCGTGGGATGGGGAAAACAGCAGCGTTAGGCCTGAAACTGCTGTGGACGATGGGGTGTCCCCCCACTAAGGTAAACACTCAGACCACACACTCCTGCCCCTTCCCGAAACAACACACGTACACACACACAGCCATGTCCACACTTCTTTTGTTCCCTACCCGCCTTCAGGGATGCTTTTTCAGGATTTCAGATTTTTGGACATGCATCTCCCGTTCATTTCTGATGGGAGATTACTTTTTTCCTGCTTTTTGTGTTCCTGATCACATCCCTGCATTTTTCCCCAAGCACACATTATGCATCTGCTCATACATTCCTGCTCCTGACCCACCCACCCACCCACTCACACACCCACCCACTCACACACCCGATCTTTTGAGTACACATATTCCTCCTTTAGCATAAATCTTAACCCTAACTGCCACCGAAGCAGGCAGGTCGTTGTCAGCACATCCTGTATCTAACAGCCTGTCACCCAAGAGTACCAGGCAATCACAGCCAGAGCTGGACATGGGACATGTAGATAGGATGGGTTGTTTTAGTTTTTGTATTTGCGCCCCTGGGGCCACTTTGGGGTTAAGTGCCTTGCTCAAGAGCACATTGGTAGGCCCTCCATTTCAGTTGAATAACCTGGCTCAGGATCGGTTGCTGGTTCAACGCTCAACCCCCCTCCCCCTCAAAACAATGATTTTCAATGCCACATTCAACTTGTATGAATGACAATGAACACGGATCTTATCATTTTGTTTTAAATTACATTTTGTCCTATGTTCTTTGAAATGGTTAATTATCAATAAATTACATTGAATTGAACCATAATTTTTCTGTGTGAATGTTTTGCCATGTTTTAATGTCATTCGCACTCTCAGAAGAGAACTGATCTTGAATCACTGGTAAGGTCCAATGGCCAAATAAACGTCACTAGGACTTAAGAGATGATTATCACAAATATGTCTTATTTTGAGGTGCAAGTACTTATGGAGAAGTCGTCAAAGAAATCTATCAGAGCTCAGCATCAGATGACGTTTTATTCCATTTTCTTCCAAAAACATCAACCTCTGCTTTTCAAATAAAAAACAATAATTTCATAACAATGCAAACCCATTGTTGATAATAATTCTATCACTTTGATGTACAAAAAAGGAAATGAGAAGAAATTGAAGGTATGGACCCTCACTCCCTGCTAACAACAAGACTTGTTCACTGCTATGTTTCATGCCCGCAACAACAATGAACAGTTTACAGATGGACGCTAATGAGTGTAGTTAACGCAGTATACACAGTACTGAGGGTATACTGAGCTCACATGATGATTGGGCCTACTATACATAAATAACTGGACGAAGACTGAAGGGTGGAATGTGAAACTGCATGAACATCATGCGCCTTTCACTGGCTGAACAACATGAAAATAAGATTTCTCCACTGGTAACATGTAGGTCTGGTTTCCAGCAGCCAGATTTCACCAAGAGCGAGATTCAATGATGACTCTTGTAAGGGTCTGTTGAGTAGGGACCCTTATGAGTATCGACGAATCTGTGGATAACGATCTTTGGAGTCTTGCATAAAGTCCAAGACTACAAAGACCCCATCATTGAATATTTAAGTGCAACTTAATAAACCCTCACCTCTCATCTCCTTAATTTCCTGAAAAGTTAGACTACAGATGAAAGCATAATGTGCGCTGAGTATATACACTAGGAATCAGATTCAGGGGTGATAAATATCTAGAAATCCTTTCTTTATGTACCTTTTCCTTGTCTGGCAAAAGTTGAGGTGAAGCTCATTTAAAAAAAAAAAAAAAAAAAAAAGTTCCACAGTTGCTCTAACAATTCAGCTTTAGAAGTTTCCCCAAACTACTTTAACAACAAGACTGAGAAACTAGTCTCAGGATGCTTTTAGGAAACCTAGCCCCAGATTAACTATTATAACCTACTCGTTTCCCTGATAGCTTTTCTATCATGTCTGCTTCACAGACTTTTCACAGTAAGGTTAATGAAAAGTAACAAGGAAGGGTATATTCTTGATAATCTAACTGCAGCCTACATGCCACAAGAAAATAAATGGAAGTGTACAAAGACATCGCAGACATAGACATGGGGATACTAAACATACCCATCTGTACAATGTTTGAACAGATGGGTGAAAAATGGTTTTACAGATTTCATAACCCCTTGTCCAGGTCTGGACACCTGTCTCCTGTACACTTTCTAGTACCGGTTTTTCAGAAATTGTCTAAAAACTAAGGTAATCTTTGTATATTTACCTAAAATGCAACATGGATGGTATCAGTGCTAATAAACTTCTGGCAATCCAAGCCTATATCCAGGAAACCAGTCCGTAGTTGGGTGGATGACAGGGAACGATACAGTCTAATTGATGGCAACAGACAGGACAAGACTGGGCAAACACATGTTAAACACCACACAATGTGGACACCAGACCAAACATGTATTACAGTACTTTGACGTTCAATCACAACCTCCCAAGATGCTGCTGGCAGAGTACGAAAAAGGAGCAAGCATTCAAACACACGTATTGAAAATAGCAACGCTTTAATAAAGAGAGCGGTTTTACAAGACTGCAATGTCTAGCTAGCTAGGTGATGACTGGCATTGACATCCATGGTGTTTTACAAAGATGCAGTTGTGATAACTGGGTTTGAAGTTTGATGGGGGACTTGCAAGTTGCATTTCTGCATGCGAGGCAGCCTTCAAACAGTTACCGAGCCTGCATCTTGTAAAACAGTTGATTATGAATGTCAATGGACGTTCATGTCAAGAGGTAAGTAAAAAATCTCATGGAGAAATTTCCTTAACATTTTCCAAACACACCGGTAAGTGAGAGTTCACACAATGGTCATGCTTTTACCGGGCACACAAGCCAATAAAAAGACGACACTTAATCATGCAAAAGAAGACAGTTTCTTTGTCTCTAAAAATAAAAAAAAGAAAAGAAATTCCTTTCGAGTTCTGATATCATCCATCCGTAGTGACCTTGAATAAGAAGAAGCTGCGCTTTGATGATGACTTTGGTGCAAAAAAATGTTCCTGTTTCGAAGAGGACAGACCCTGTCCTGTCCACTCCCTCGATGAAGACACTCTTGGTATAGACCAGTTGTGATAGTTTACCCATGACCCCCCTGCCCACCCTGACCCCACCCCCTCCTCCTCAAGATGGACACAAACATCACAAACATCAACCCCCCACCCACCCCCTCCCTGGATGATGACACCTTCAAAATACAACCATTCAAACACAGATACAGCAATAAATTGTCCCACGTACAGTACGTCGTCCAATGGGGCTTCGATCACTTTACAGAGAGAGCACGTCTAAAAACACATGAAGAGCGTTACCTATATACAGAGGACACAGCAAATTGTAACAGTCAGAGGTTGGCCTAGGATGGATAGAGCTGCGTTGTGGGCGTGAGGTGCCACAATGAAAAGAGCATTCAGCTGACAGAGAAAGACAGACCACCGGAACAAGGGAGTAATGAAGGAGAATGCTACGACGATTTTCCAAAGAACATATCCAAAATGTCAGCTGGCCACGTATTTAGATTTTCAGTCAAAGGTGAAACGTCATCAGAGAATCTCTGCCTGCTTGGTGATTGAGGTTTTCTA
This sequence comes from Centroberyx affinis, assembly GCF_046629955.1. Lineage (NCBI taxonomy): Eukaryota > Metazoa > Chordata > Actinopteri > Beryciformes > Berycidae > Centroberyx > Centroberyx affinis. The sequence goes on along the minus strand of NW_027282514.1, from coordinate 265,574 downwards.
ACACTGATCTCTCTCTGCTGGTAGTAGAGTCATAGCTGCAGTTACCTATAGGGAGATTGGTTTTGGAGTAGCCAGCAGTTAACAGTTCAGGGGAGAACCATTTACATCTGCCACCAGCAGTTACAGCCGCATTTCTCTGAGAGATTTGTTAGGAATCGTCAGCATGTGCAGCTCCAGTTGTCTGGAGAGGTTCGCTTTAGATTCACTTTAGATTCCAGGAGTCCGATGGTTCGGGGCTTTTCGTTTTTTCAGCAGATGAGTGATCCTAGAGCCATCTTAAAGTGATGTCATGTAGCACAGACTGAGACACGGTTACAATAACACTCATTGCTAAGTTAGTACACACTACCAGCTCGCAAGAGACCTTTCACCTCTAACCACGGTAAGTACACAGGGAGGCTCTGCAGCCTCCCCAAGGAACATGACCCTGTTTATCTCGATGGGAAGGCATGTGCACACAAACATACATACAGTACAGGTACATAGAACAGACACAATCAATAGAAAACGACTTCCTCCCAACCGATTATTGCCCCTTTCGACTGTACATCCCAGCAATGATTTTAAGTTTTGTGCAGCAGAGCGTTGTCCCCTCTTCGAAGGTTTGTGCTATATAATTACCGTCTCTCTGTGGGTCTTGCTTATCGTTGAATCTACCAGGAAAGCCACATCAAGATTTAACGGCTCATTAACGTCTCCCTGTCTCTGTCTGTCCTAATCAGTCCGTATGTCGTCACTGGGCATTACTAGGGCTTGTGATCAACAGACATTACCCCCAGTTCCTTTACTATGATCTCCTTGTTTCTGACTTTTACCTTTTACCTTTCACTGGCCTGTCCATAAATATTAACACTACCATCAACAAACTCCTCTCCACTTTAGAAATGTCATTAAATTCCTCTGAGTGGACGTGGAACATCTACTGCTGTAATTACCCTTAGCTAGTTTTTGTGTCCTTCACAAGTGTGTTAGAGTAAAGGGCTTCACGAGAGACTAATTTTGGACAGGACCAATGCTCAGGACAGGGAGCACACACACCACACAGGTGGCAGTAAGCATCAGGACTGTTTCTGATTGGCAAGACTGAGAATCACTTCCGTACGGACATCCAATTACCTCTGTCTGGCTCTCAGTGCATTGTTCACTACTTTTAGAGCAGTAAGGGTATAACAGAACAGGAGTTAAGGTTACAAAACAAAAAACGGCATTCTGTACAGAATCCAGACGCGGACTCACAAAAAGTACAAGACTACTATACAGCAGGGACAGCTTCTAAACAGAGTCTACAGATGAGTGAAAAAGACAGTTGTGAGATTGCGTGATGTTGCACAGCTGTAGAGGAGGAAAAAAGAAGGAAATACACAGTGTGTATAACACGTCCCCAAGTAGCAAAGTTAGTGTATGAGGTTTGTTTACATCCAAATGTGATGCCTGGGTCTGGCTCAGTGCTTTCATCAGTAATTCCAGTGCAGTAACACATTGGTACCTGGCAACACAGTAATGACATCAGGTACCTGACATCTAGACATGGGAATGCAAAAGAAAAACACATACATACCCTACATAGTTACGCCCACCCACACCTACACAAGCGTGCACACAAATTAAAATCTTTCCAAGTCATATTCATGATGCGAAGTTGGCAATAAAGAACAAATGTAACTCATAAAAGACTTAAACGGTAATGTTGACACAGCACGCTGAAATGTAGAAAAAGGGACACGCGCGCACGCATACACACCTATCCATGTTGCTTCTGACATCAGGTGATGGATGACACACAAGCAGGAACCGATTTGAACGAGATGCTAAAATCACCTACACGTACATACACCCTTGGCAAAGTTCACGTTGAGTAAAGTGCGTGCAAACGATCCAATCAGAGAAAGAGATGCGTGTCCTCCAGGTATGAGTCAGTTGCGGGACGGAGAGGGAAGTGGGTAAGTTAAGGGGAGCAGTGTTTTTTGATTTTTTTTTTTACAGGAAATCATCAGGATCGGGGAGTCAGGAAAGGGTCGTGAAGCTTCCACACTTCGAGACAGCTGTCAGTCTTCGTAGCATCATCACAAGCCATAATCATCGATTTAAACGGACAGCACAGTACCCATTCAGAAATAGCAAATCAAACGGAGGATGAGTGGGATTGATATGGGCCTCTGGTGTCCCAGCTTTACAGAATAGGAGACAGAGAGGTGGGTAGCCACACGAGGAGTGGAGAGGAGAGTAGAAGGTCAGGTGACAAGCAAACAGACTTCAGCGTTTCATCTCTGGCCCGTTGTTTTCCATCCTCTGGTCCTCTCTCCTTCATCCTCTCCCCTCCCTCTCTCTTTCACTGCCTCTCTGTCCTCTTCTTTCCTCCTGCACTGGATTTGGTTCTGGATTGGTTTGCTTCCACTCTCTCTCTTTCTCTCCATCTCTTTCTCTCGCCCTCTCTCTCAGCTTTGCTGCCATGGTTACAGCATCATCCCTACATGAAGTGCATCTGCAGAGGATAGTAGAATGGAGAGTAATTTAGTTCAACAAAACACCTCATCAAGTGTTCGGGCATCTATTGACAAGCACATTAACTGCCGCAGTGCTAGCAAAACAGCTTCTCGGGGGTATTTAAGGAAGCAGAATTGCTCAGTTAGCAATTATATTATTCTTGATGTTTTGAGTAATTGGTCAAAGCACACTTGAATGTTTGTTCTCATGGGTGTCTTGTAGCCATACCAACTGATGATTTCTCATTATGAACAGCACTGGGGAAGATTTTTACTGTTCAATTTTAAAGTTATTTGGCTAACTGTAATCCTGCTTCTTTAAATACTGCCACAGCTCACTGAACCCTAGTTATCAAATCATAAAAACAGCTATGAAAGAATATATTTATTATTCAAGCATGTTTTGTTATGTGTATGTAAATCCTAAAGACAAACATGGGAATATGTGTGAATTAAAGGAAAAATCCACCCTTGGATACTCTCTTACAATGTTATATATCATCAGTTTATGGTGTTCAGTGCGTTCCAGGAGTTATGTTATTTTGTGATGAAGTGTTGTAATTTACTTTTTTGGCCACTTTCCTTCAACCTGCCTCATCTGCTTCTATGTCAGTTAGTGATTTCCTACATTTCCCAGGATGACTTTCGACATCCCCCAGAGAAGAGGCGTAAACTTGTTGTATTTAGCTGTGGGTTATATGTGTGGGTGGAAAAAGCAATAGCGATAACACAGTGAGAGCAAGAGAGCGAGAGTTTTTCCAGCTGAGAAAAGGTGTGAATCGCACCCCTTACTCAAAACACAACATGTCTTGAGGCTAGTGTCAGCAGAGAAACTGGTCTCTCTGCCTCTTCTACAATGTTTTTCTCCCTGTATGACTGTTGAACATTGGTGTAAAATGGTGAGTCTAGAAAGAAACGCTCTTTGAGGGACTGACACAAACATGTTTTCTGTTAGATAGCTGAAACATTTTCTGCAATCAAACTGTGCTGGAAATATCTCAACATGACGCCATGTCGGCTGTGTTTGGTCACTAATCTGCGGGAATAAGAAAAATACACCACTAAACAACAAAATGGACCCAGAAATGCAAGGTAGATCACTAATAACTATGCTGAAACAGTGGATTTTTCCTTTAAGTATGTTTTGGGTGTGTGTGTGTGTGTGTTACCTGTGTTCCCGGGATGGGTCCGAAGGGGTTGGTGGGTCTCAGGACAGGCTGGTTGTACATGACAGGCTGGGGGGCCATCATAGGAACTCCTCCCATCTGATGGCCCATCTGAGGAGGGAGCTGAGCCGGAAAGAGAGAGAGGTGAACAGGACAGTTGAGTGCAGGTGTAGAGCGAGGAGAAGGAAAGGCAGGAGGCAGGGAGAAAAGAGGATGAGGTGGAGGAAGAGACATAAACGATCTCTCTCAGACTTATCTCAGTTCAAGCAGAGTGTATGGATGTGAAATCTCTTAACAGATGAGTTTGTAAGAATAGACTGAAGAGGGTTGTTCCTTACCATTCCATACACAGGCACTTGGGGTGTCGTCATAGGAAAAGCCACTGGTGCTGGAGCCTGTAGAGGAAGGAAGAGAGGGACACAACAGGCATTAGCATAAGTTTCTGACTTTCTTGCCAGGCAACAAAGCCCAAACGCTCATCATAATCTTCATTTTAAAGTGACACTGAGATGAAAAATGTCCTTTTTGTCTTTTTAGCTTATTCTCACTATCATACCATACACCTAATTGACAATTTATGCCAAAAAAAAGTATATTTTTGTGTTTTTATATCAGAATCTCATTACTTTTACTTCTTGGAAAGCTGAAAAATTTTAGTGTTGACATCATGTGTACCAGGAGGTGTACATAAAAACTCAAACCAATAAAATCACCACAGGTTTTTGAACAATAAAGCTGCCTTTCTCTCCCTAAATGATCTCCCATTGGTTTACACTTTTGAATGATCCCTCCCTGCATCATGCCCGCTCCAATATCCTGTTTCAGCAGTAAATACATCACATTACGGAAGCAGGATGCTTCGATAGTCGACTATAAAACTAACCCTACTATTAACCTCATGTCTAGTCTGTAATAGATGCCCCCCAAACACACCCAGAACTGCTTTTACATTTACATACTTATACTTTTACATTTAGCTCTAAGTAAGTCACTCTTATCCAGAGCGACTTACAGAAGTGCAACACTAGAATAAGCTTAAATTCAGGTAGCATCCTACCACTGGGGATAAAACAACAGTGCCAAGACTATACGATAAGCAAAAACATTTCTATCTCCTTGGGAAATTCATGTTTCATCAACAAAACAAACAGCCTAATAATAAAACGTGCTTGGTACATAAAAAAAAACAAAAATCAAAGCAAAGGCATTTTTAGAAGACGAGCAAGATCAGGTGCAAAAAGCAGAGAAAGTTTGGAGAGAAGGGAAAACAGTCTGTACTTACATAGCCAGTATAGATCATCCCATTCTGTTGAGACAGAGTGGCAGAAAAGACAGAGAGGGAAAAAATAAATTGAGTTTTTAATGTAGTTTCGGAGGAGAGGTCCATTGAAGCTCACACAACGCCATGCTTTTTCCTACTGGGCAGAGAAGATAAACTTGACCTTTCCCCATTCCTCATGTTCCAATCACATTACTTTATACTTTCTATTCACGACTATACCGCCTGCTTGCATTCATGTCAGTAGCTGTCCTAGTCATTTGATGATGAAATGAACAGTTTGAGTTCAATCAGTAAAAAAAAATGAAGAGATGGAAAGGGACTGAAGGCAAGAGAAAGGGAGATAATTAGGAGCGCAAAAGACAGAGACACATTGGCGAACTCCTTCAAAAACACCTGACTGCAGCAGAAATGAAGATTTTCCAACAGGTCCATTTGAAGAGTTTCATTCCAAAAAGTAGATATCCAACATTTGGAAAAACTCTGACTTCACTGACAAAATGTTTAGTAGCACTAAATTAATATGAATTATGATACTTTTTAAAAGATGCCTGATAACATAAGTGCTTAGTTGAAAGAAAAAATACATCACTTTTACAGACTGGATCCTCTGTAATCTAGAGATACTGAACAGCAAAAAGATTAT
>NW_027282514.1:97500-257500 GCF_046629955.1 Centroberyx affinis | reverse complement strand
TCCACAGGAGGCTGTTTTTGGTACGTGGCATTAGCTGTTAGTTGTAAGTCCTAATAACATCACAAAGACTGTAGTGATGCCTGCTAAATGGCCATTAAAATGGGCTGTCAGACCTAATGTCAGTTATGTCAGTGTTCGCTCTCTGAGCTACAGTCCTACATGTCAAACTGTTAGCTTATCTAGACAGGGGAAGGTTTTATAAGTCTGGTTAGGATCAGGCTGTAAATAAATGCATTAGTTACTGTAAGGTCTGGTCAATGTGAACATCCCGTCTCGCTGGGATGACATGCAGGCTCGACATGCGACCATTTTAAAGATAAGGGGGTGTTTTATGAAAAGTTTATCTTGATGCCAAAATTTATTTTCTACATTTTCTAGTGATATATTACAAGGTAAAACTAATTTCTGTTTGTTTTCCAAGGTATGAATGCTCTACATGTAATCAGCATTTGTTGTCTTTTTAATCCTATTTGAAATGGTAGCAGAACATCCTGCGTATCAGCCCATATGCTGTAAAGTGTTAACTTGTAAAAATGTCTCACCTTGTGTTGCTGCAGTCTGTTGTCATCTGTCTTGTCCTCCATACGGCTGAGGGAGATCCCAGTGCTGGAGAGAGAGGACACTGCACTGGACAGGGTGCTGGATCTGAGGGTGACACACACACACACACACACACACACTCCTATTTTTGCAAAGTCAGAATTCACAGTTGTTTCATTGTTTTGTTTGTCCTTCCTTTTTTTTACTGATTTACACTTTACAGCATTTTGTAACTTATATTTTGTGTTCTATCAAAGGTTTATTATTATTATTATTATTATTAGTAGTAGTAGTAGTAGTAGTAGTAGTAGTAGTAATAGTAGTGTTAGTAGTAGTACAGTAGAAGTAGTAGTAGTGGTAGCAGTAGTAGTGTTAGTAGTAGTAGTAGTAATAGTAGTAGTAGCAGTATTATTACATGGTATTACAGTAGTATTACATAGCTACTGCAGTACATGGGCTGAGTTTACCTGCTAGCAGTGGAGAACTCCTTGATTTTCCTTCCCTCCAAAGAGGCGAGATGCTGCTCCAGCGCCTCCAGCAGAGAGCTAGGAGCCTGGGGGAGGATGGGGCGGGGGGTGGAGGGGCAACATTAGGAGCACAGGCAAGTAGACAAAGGGGGACACACCGCTTTCTCTCACTCATCTCATACTCATTTTATCTCCCTCTCTCTCTCTCTCTCTCTCTCTCTCTCACTCTCACACATACACACATACACACAAAGCAGCACCAGAATTAAGACATCACCCTTAAATTTATGTCCATTTGTCTTCTCTAAGATTGGAACAGCTCTTTTGTTTTTGCATTTGGTTTCATCAGGTTTGGTTGACAAGCATGCACAGATCAGCCCTGGATCATGCAAGCAAGTCCACAGCAGGACTGACAGGTCAGGACAGAGCGGAGCGGAGCAGAGCGTCGTTCCTGCAGGGCTCCAGAGTACAAACACAACAAACACATCTCCTAACCATCTAAGAAGCCCATGCACAGGGGTGCACAAACGCTCTCGTATACACACGCACGCACGCACGCACTCACAAATGGAAAATCGCAGTCCAGAAATAAGGAGTTAACCCGTGGATTCCACTTCTTGTTAAAATAAAAATATTACTGATTTGATTTATTTTAGCGATTAAGCAGCAACTAGTCGGGTTAGAATCAAAATTTTGTCCCAATTCAAAATGAGACACTGGAAGCCAAGGAAGTTAACTTACTGAAAGGCAATTGTCTGGTGAAAACCAGGTATACACATTAAGCAGCTGGACAGCATCCTTCATAGAAAAACAAAGGGATGGATGGGTTCGTTTGGACCACATGTGATACCGAGGTTTTCAGCCAGAGCCTTACATTTCAGCTTCAGAGAACACAATCTAAACACAACAAGCAAACAAAGAAAAGATTTCTCATATACTTATTTTAAGGGGGAAAGAGAGTAAAATGCGAATTCTGGATATCCTTCTTCAGAGAAATCTAGAATATGCTAAAAGTTTAAAAGTAAAACAGACACATATCTAGAGCTCAGTATAGGCATGGGTCACTATGTAGTTGAATAGGGGCATATAGGGTCTTCATAAGCACTACAAACATGACACATTGAGAGAAAAAAGAAAGAGTGAAGCCTTTTTCAATTTATTTTCTGATTTGACATATTGTAAAAATCCAATTATGTGCCCATTGAAAAGGATAAATTGCGTATCAGGCCTATAACATGATATGCAGTACTTATGATGGCATTATGTGCACCTATCCAAGTCATATTTGCAGAAACCTATTTAGTAAAAACCATTCGCTGCTCTCCCCACAGCTAATGCAAAGGGATTTCTTTTCAGGAAAATGATATGAACAGTGCTTATTTGGATAGAGACTTATTTCTTTAAAGCTTTACTGAGTTTGAGATAAGGAGTTCTATTTCTGTGATAAGCATTTGAATCAAGGGAGACAAGCCTTGATATTTACACTGGGAGAATGCCAGAGAGACCACTGTTAGAATTCAGGCAGATACTAAGCCCCAATCATGGACATCTAAAATGGAAGTATATGTGAATTGACTAAAAGCTTTTGTAATTCAACTGCATAAAATGCTGCTTTCAAAATCGTACCATGGCACATAGACTAAAATTTGCTCTGCAGTGATTCAGATAAGAAAGAAACTTGATATTTCTGCATAAAAATGCTTAAAAATTGGAATAAAATGGCGCTGAAGGGGTCAAGTTCAAGGCTATAGTAATTGGTTCCTCCCTACTCTAGACTCTGTGCAGAAAGAAAGGAAGAGGGGAGAAGGAGTTAAGGAGAGTGAGGAAGAGAGGAGGAGGACGGGGCAGCTGCAGTGTGGGCAGGTCTGTAGGGTGAGTAGGGAACGGGAGCGTTTAGAAATGAAGCATTATGGGATTGACTTGACTGATTGATTGATTGGTTGATTGACTGGTTGATTGATTGATTGAGATGAGATGTAGACTGACCTGTGTGAGATCGGGACTGTCGCCCTGATCTATCCCAACTCGCTGTGTCACAAAAAAGGAGGAGGGGTAGGGGAGGGAGGAGGGAGGCAAAACAAAAAAATAAACCAAATGTAATAAACCAAGGAATAAACAAAAAACCCAACAGACCACAGAGTAAAAAAAAAAAAAGGAAAGGAGGCATGTGAAGGAGGAAGAGGAGGAAGAAGAAGAGGAGGAGGAGGGAGAAAGAAGAATCAAACCGAAGCATTCATTACTTCATGCAGTGGCTGGAAAGGAAAACAAATAAAAGACAACGGAGGAGGAGGGGAGGAGGGTGCATGCACACGCATACAAACACCTATATATACACACACACACACACACACATATACACACACACACACACACACACACACACACACACACACACTGAGATCTGGAGACTGGTTTGAAATGAATGCTGAACACACTGACTGGTTGAACGGGCGAGGCAGATAAGGCAGACAACAGGTCACGTGACTGCGGGGTGAGAAACATCCAAAAGGAAGACACTCAACTAATGTTGACTTTGAACAGAAAGAGAAGGAAGGGGCACAAATGACACAAACAAACAGACAAACACACATTTTGTTAGACAGGTAAATGAATGGGTCCTTAAAGTCAACGTTAGTCTGTTTTTTCTTTCTTTTTTCTTTTTTTTTTTTGGATCGAGCTGCTACACCCCTCCGTTACCCCAAACCTTCTTCCAGATAGGAACCAAACCAAACCCTTTGAAGATGACGCACGGGGAAATGCTACATAGTCTACAGACGATACAACTGTTTATATTCACTGTGAAGCCTAGCAAGTATTGGAACTATTAATTGGATAACAGCCATTGTAAAAGAGACTTAAAAAAAAGGGAGGGAGGGAGGAAATCAAAAAGGAGGAAGAGGAGACAGAGATAGAGATAGAAAAAATACAGCTTGCTTGGGCATGCAGTGCAGGCATGTGAACAGGCAGCACGCGAGGGGTCCTTCAACTGGAAGCTCTACATGAGTGGCTCTCTGATTGGCTAAGGCTCAGCCGTTAATCAGTGTCTCGGGGTCACCCCCTCCCCGGGTCAGGGCAAGAAACAGGACAGAAAAGAGGAGAAAATCGAAAGGCAAAAAAAAAGACGGGAAGATTAAGGAGAAGTAGCCCCTTGGACGCTGATTTGCAATCAGTTTTAAATTCCTCACAGTTGAGGTTAGAAAATACTGACTGTAGATCAGATCGCAAGGGTCATTTCTAGAGAAAAAAAAACAAGTCTAGAACGCATCTCAACAGTTTAAAGTGGTTTCCTCCGCAAGTTGTCAACTCTTTTCGACATTCTTCTGAAAAAAAAAAAAAAACAGGACAAATTCACAAAGCAATATGGAAAACAATCCGTAGGAAACTGATTCCATATTACACCTGTCCTGTTCAAGTCAATTCAGAGGAGAGGAGAGGAGAGGAGAGGAGAGGAGAGGAGAGGAGAGGAGAGGGGAGGAGAAGAGGTGAGGAGAGAAGGGAAGAGAGGATAAGAGGAGAGGAGGAGAGGGGAGAAGAGATGAGGAGAGGAGAGAAGAGAGGATAAGAGGAGAGGAGATGAGGAGAGAAGAGGAGAGCAGAGATGAGGAGAGGAGAAGAGAAGAGATGAGAGGACAGACAAGACGAGGAGAGAAGAGGAGAGATGAGGAGAGAAGAGATGAAGAGAGGAGAGACGGGGAGAGGAGAGAAGAGAAGGTGAGGGGAGACCAGCGTAACCCCTTGAGATGCACTCCGGACAGACGCTCCCACCCTCTGCAGTGGTGTTTTGCTCAGTGTTTCCTCAGTGGAGGAGCGGCGGGACGGACAGACGTTACCTCTGCCACTTTGAGGAACTCGGACAGTTTGGTCATCCTGTTGAGAAAGGTCTTGTAGATCTCCAGAGCCTCTTTGCACTGGTTCTTCTTCATGTCGAAGTATTTCTCTGTGGAGTAGAGGGACCAGAATCGGCGTCAGAGATCTCTTCATTCATCAAGCACAAACTCATTTAAAAGGAGAAGTACTTTGGGATGGAAAGATATGCTTAACCACGATACGATGTAATAAATAAAAGGGTTAATGACAACAAATGACAACAATGACAACAAAGTCTGACTGTGCAGAATTATGTTTATTTCTGAGCCACAAATCTTTCTAGAAATTGCATTGGCTTGCTAGAATGTAAACAACAATTTAAAAATGTCATTACAAAGTGCAAATAATATAATTTCAATGGAGAACTTGTGAAATTTGTGATTACTACAGCAGAATAAAATGGAGCTAATATCGCAATTGATTTTTCTGCCCCACGATCGCAATATAATGAATTTTGATACATGTCCCACCCCTAAACTGACTTGTTCATTGCAGATCTGGGTCAAACAGTATTAGCAAATACATTTTATGGTTTATTTTAGCTGAAGTGCCAGATATGTGGCATTTACAACACAGGACATTAATAGCACCAGAAAGTAAACACAAACACTGAAAAAATATGTAAAATCAATCTAGTATACTTTACTACCGCCATCCATCTTATCTGACACTATCTGAATTGTCCTGATATGGTAAACTCCACCCATCTGGTATTCCATGCAGGTTAAAACAAACCTAAATTGGGACTCCCAGCTCCCAGCAGGTCTCGATCCTAGTCAAAGCACCTTAGATCAGGTCCATTAAGTAATGAATCATTTAATATACTTCACGCTGAGAAGTTTGATGGTCTGCTCTCAGTATTAGCCACTGACTCCTTGCTGGTTAAATAATTCATACAAGAAAGGAAGGGGATCTTTATAGTCTTTAACTGGAATTAGAGAGATGCTAGGAGCCAAAGTTGATTTCTCCTCTTGTCATGTGATCTGAACTCTGTCTGATCCCAAGACATCAGGGGCAACAGGTCAGTCCTCAAGATTACTACATCAATCTAATATAGACTGAATGGAGATTAACTGTGGATCTGCTGTGTCCACCCGTTGCTGTGTGTGTGTGTGTGTGTGTGTGTGTGTGTGTGTGTGTGGGGGGGGGGGGGGTTACCCAGCATGTTGATGACCCCTTCGTTGTAGGCAGCGAACAACCGTATGGAGTCTTTAAACAGCAACATGAAAGCTGCGTTGATCACACCATTGGTCAGCTCATTAGAGTTAGGCTGGAGTTAGAGAGAGAGAGAGAAAGAAAGAGAAAGAAAGAGAAGGAAAGAAAAGAAGAACGAAAGAAACTGAGCACGATAAAGGCAATATATGGAATTGACGTGTTTACATGTGTTACAATTAACAAGAACAACCACTATATTTGACATAATATACTGTATACTCAGTGGTAAAAATCATAATATATGGTAGTAATAATAATAAGGAAACAAGAGTACATATAAAGGAAACCAGACACGAGAATAAAAAATAAATTCACTATGAGCTGGCAGCTGCTTAGTGCTTTTACAGTCTTCTACTGATTCTACTTGAGTAGTTTAGTTTAGTGCTTGCTCAAAGGTGTTTGACAGTAGTTGATGGAAGGGAGGAGAGCATTACTCCTTCTCTTGGGATTCAAACTGACAACTTTACAATCCCAAGTCGGCGTCTCAAGCCTTCTGTCTTTAAACATCAGATGTGTACCTGGAAGTCCAGCAGCGCATCCAGCTGGTTCTGAATGATGGGCAGAGTCTTGATCAGCTTCTCTGTGTTCATGGTGCGCATCACGCCGTCAGCCCTGGCAACACACAGAAAACAAGCACACAAACACACACACACACACACACACACACACACACACACACACACACACACACACACACACACACACACACACACAGGACTTAGGTATCAAAATGGTAAACTAAGGTGTGTGTGTACGGAGATCCTTTAGAACCAAAAACGGGCGATGAAATAATGCAGAAATAGGATATTAGTGTGAATTAGAATTAGGGAATAAATATTATCGTTATGTATGTCAATGTGTTATGTAAGTGTGTGTGTGTGTGTGTGTGCACCAGTATATTACCCTCTCTTCATCTTGGTGAAGTCCACTGCCACTAATCTGTAAGACATGGCTTTTTCATTCAGGTAGCGGCTGTAGCGTCTGATGAAGGTTGACATGTCATACCCTGCAGGACAGATGGGGGGCACTACTGTTAGAGACAGCTCACCTTGACCCACATCCAAACCAGGTGAAGCTACAATCCCTTTCCTATCAAATGTACCAAGCCGTCTTTGAGCCACTTCACCCCATTCACTCCCAGAGATGCTGAAAGCCAAAATCTGCTTTTCATGATCTATCAAAATGGCCCCAACACCATCTTACACTGGGGATTTTTCTTTTTTAACATCTTTAAACGGCCAGTGACTGAGCATCACATTTTCAGCAACATTGAGCACCCTCTTGTACCAAGCTGAGAGCTCATTTGTCTATATCCAATTCTGGATTGTGGCTTCCTCTTTGGAACAAAGTAATACAACTCTGAAATAGGATTACCGATCGTGTTACAGAGCCAGGGAGAATCAGACATAAAGTCATTTTATTAGATGTACGGCATTGCCGAGTTTACAAATTGCCAAATGGCATTAAATCACCTTGTAGCGCAGCCTTATCTAGGAAGTTGTTGAGGTTGAAGAGTGTGTTTCTGGAGGCTAGGTACTGGATCAATCTCTGATGGAAAAAGAACAGGAGAGAGAAAGAGAGAGCTGGTTATCTGACAATATCAAGTGATGCCCATGCAGACACACTGGGTGTGTGTAAGTCTGGCACGGTGAGGCTCATTTGTAGATTGTAGTTTTATTGTGTATTTATGTGCCGGTGGGAAGGTCCGACATCCCGGACTTTGCATTTATGTGCTATTTTGTTGGAAAATCAAACCCAGAAGACATGGACGTCCTGCAGCTTAACAAGCTAAATTGATTAACTTCATTCAACAAATTTTAGGTTAGTGTGGCTAACAACAAACTTGCAATAAAAGTGCATTGGTATGTGTTTTCTTCCTGTTGACGGACACAAATATGTTTTTCGCCTTGTTGAGAAGGTTAAAGGTCACCACTGGGTCATACTTTGGAAACTCAGGTAGGACTTAGGAGCCGTTCATGTTAAATTCCCAAGTAGGAAATTTGTTTTTTCCGATATCCAATAGCACATGAGTGCACAATTAGTTCCACAAACATTTCCCAGAGGTAAAGCTGCTCTGGAGGCAGAAATCTCTCAACTCATTAGTTGAGTTAAACACTGGACAGAGCCAAACCACAGTTTTTATGCAAAGTAACTTTAGACTGAAGCCCAGTGAAAAAAGCAGGAAGAGAGGAGGAAGGTAATATCAAGCCTAGTGCTCTGAAAAAGAAATGCAATCTATACTAAGCTATCTCAGTTAGCTAGTTAGCCTAGCTGACCGTCCAAGTTCAAGCTAGCCAAACTGGCTTACAGCGACCTGTATAAACTAGTTGGCAAGTCTGCTGACCTTCCAGGAATGTGAATGCCATGGTCATGAATGAATGAAGAAGTCACTGTCATTTCTATATTTCATTCATATTTTGACCAGAGTTCCTTCTTTGCCATTCAAGTTTGCCAGTAGGCTAACTTGTGCGCCAAAAACCTGCTGCTCGTTGGCTCTACCCACTGAGGTTTAAAGACCACATGAAATGGCATCTTTACTTCCTGGATTTGATGCATTTCCTTTTGAAACAGGATGTTGGGGGATCATTCAAAAGTCTAAACCAGTGGAATATGAGTCAGGGAGAGAAAGGCAGTTTTATTTGATGTGAGGGGCGCAGAGGGATGGGATTGTTAAAAAATCTGATGTTTTATTGGTTAGAAATTTATTTATTTATTGGTTATATTTACACCTACTGGTGCAGCATGAGGTCACCATTAAAGATACTCTGTTTTCCAGGAAGTAAAAGTAGTGGGAGTTCAATTCATGGGGACTTTAACTCAGGCAGCTCTTCTCTGCCTCTGAGAAATGTCTGTGCAACATAACTCCGACCTGCTGCTCGTTTGTGCGTTCAGCTCACCTCGTTGCCGTACATCATGAGGTGGTGTGTGGTGATGAGGGCTTTGAAAACCACGATCCAGCTGTTGCTGGCTGTGCGCTCCAGCAGTGTGTCTGCCAGGTGGGGAACGCTGACGTTCAGCTCATTGGTGCAGTGGATCAGGTCTGCAGGGCACAAAACAGAGCGAGTGAAAGAGTTCAAGTTCAAGTTCAATTCTTTATTGCCATGTCAGCAAAAGCTGATAGGAATTCGTCTTGGTGCAGCTCAGGTTAAAAACAAAGACAGGGTGACACAATGCACAAATCAACATATCACACCAGCCAAAGTACCGCACAACTAGTAAAAAAAAAGCAATAAGTAGGATCAATCATAAAATAAGAATAATAATAAAAATACAATAAATAGCTACAATAAAAAGAGTAGTACTCCATAAAACAGATAAATATAAAAATAATTCACGTTTCCTGATAAGAGGTGCTTATTATAAACATAAAGTGCTTAATGTATTTAGAGCTGAGCTGAAGTGCCTGATGGCTTCAGGGTGGGAACTGTCTCTGAAGCGAGAAGTTCTGCATTTGATACTCTGATTTGAAAAGGGAGAAGGCAGGGTGAGAAAGGTCTGTGGTTATTTTCTTTCCTTGCTTTCCTTCTTATGCAATCTGTGTAAAGTGCAGATATTGCAGCAAGGATGCAGTGAAAAAGTGAGTGGATCGCTGGTGCAGTGTATCGAGTCTGGAGACCAGAGAAAACAATCAGACAATGTGAATGAATGACTGGGATAAAACACGGGTGACAGAGATGGGTGTGCACCCTTGAGCAAGGCACCAAACACCATTCGGGTTGCAGGTTCGATCACCGCAACATCCATGTGTGTTGCTGAAGTGTCCTTGAACAAACCAGCCTGTTCACTCACTGTAAGTCTGGGTAAGAGCATCAGCTACACACTGAATTTGGAATTTATAACCAGAATGAGTTTACAAGTCGATTTATTATTAATCTCTGGAACGAGGGAATAACCACAGTGAATGCAGTCATATTGACTGATGCATTCCCTTTGACTGAATGAATGAATGATCAGTACACAAATCAATGTTTTAATGAATATGTAATGATAGAGATTGCATAGACAGATGGATCAGAATCAACGCTACTGTATCACAAAATCCATTTTGTGACTATAATTCAGCAGTGCTACCCAGGCTAAGATGTGAGTAAAATATCTGCTGTGAAGATGGCAGGTACAAGTCTGGGCCGATTCTATTCCAACGCAGTCAACTCAAGGGCTGCATAATTAAAAAAAACAGTCAAATGAAGAGACCGCTCACGAAGTAGGAATTTAAATTCTCTTCCAAGAGCGTCTTTGTGATCTGTGGTGGACTAAAACAAAGCTGACCCCGACACCGGCCCTCGCAGACTCACATCTACTGCGAAAATTGCGTGTCCATAGCAAATGTGGAGTAAATTTCAAAGGGAAATAGCTCAGTGTTCTGCGGCGTGTAGGACATGAAGGTCTGAGGAATGGCAGGCTGAGTGTGTGTGTGTGTGTGTGTGTGTCTCTCCGAATATATGTTTAACAACATCCAAATAATCTTGTCGGAAAATAAACTGCCAGGTTTACTCAGGATCAGATCACAGAGAAAAGAAAATGCAAACTTATATTTACAATCACATGTTTAGAGGTGAACCCTGAACCTATAACCAGGACAGGCTATAGGAACAAAGCCCCACATTCTTCCCTTTAGGATTTCTTCTCAGGCTAAAGATTGAAATGTGAAGTATGTAAGGCGCCTGGATAATCTCAAAGAATTACTGACTCTTAGTGAAAGCACTACAGTTTAAACAGCAGAACCACACTTCTCTTCACATGCCCTGTTGAATATCGGCATACTCTAATGCAAAGCCAGAAGTGGACTTTATTTCATGTGATATTATTCAACCGTGACTCAGAACTGTTCAATTGGATTACTGTAGAGAAGAGGTTGTGAATAATTCAACGAAAAACACTTTTTTTTTTCAAACTTGTCTGGGTGTGTGTGTGTGTGTGTGTGTGTGTGTGTGTGTGTGTGTGAACTGTATTTCTCTATTTGAACCTGAAGAGTTTTATTCCAAAATTCCATAGCCGCCATTTGAAAAGTTTTAACCTATCTGAAGATGTTTACTTCACAATCGTCTCTGAATATTACAGTGGAAACTGAGCTTATGCAGACTGGGAAAACTAACTGCAAAACAAGATCCTGGCTAATATCTTATTTAGTTTACGTTTTTTTGCACAGTGATCAAACACAGGGGCAAAGTGATAAAAACACAGAAAGAAGAAACAAATTACACATTTGACCAGATGAGATGAAACACACAAGGGACTTCCTCTCCTAGCAAAATAAACAAATAAAAAAAATCAATCTACAACTGAACTAGATAATAAAATCTACCTGAATTGGATAACAGAACCACTAGCTTCAGCATCTCAGCAGCAGCAACACAATGCATAAAATGACAAGTGAGGGAAATAAAATAAGTTACAATAACCCAAATCCAGTGAACCAAAATAATTGGGAAAGTGAGAGAGGGAGTATGTTTGTGTTCAGGGAGAGAAAGAGGAGGGAGGAAGGGAGAGAGAGGAGATTTGTGTTCTGAATTATTGAGAGAAAACTTCAAACTCGGTTCCTAAGACAGATCCTGGGTCTGTATCTTACCAGGATAAGACGTTATCAGGGTTTATGTGAAAAGTCTGTGATGTTTTCAGTGGCCAAAGAAAAACAGGATACTCAAGAATCCTAAATTATAACCGTGTTAAATGTTAAATACATGTAAATACACTTGTGATTCACTGCAACTGATGCTTCAATGTTCATTTTATATCATTTTTTGGGTGTTAAACCCTCAACAGCAACTACAACAAAAATAATGCCAATCATAGCATCAATAACAGTCATTATCACTATTGTGCAGCTATGCTTTGCTTTGATTTTCCTCTATTTGGACCGACTGCAGTCGATCTCTGACTCTGGCTGCATTAATGTCATGACATTTGGTCCACCTGCTCTAGGGCCAAATGTTAGTCAAAGGTCTTACAACTGAAAAGTGGGTTTGCATAATCAATATAAATACCTATATTTGATGCATGCATAGAAAATAACCTATGAATGCATCTAAGGATTGCATGGATGTATGTAGATTACCACAACCTGATTGAACGAATGCACCTGTCATTATGAAACGCAAACTATATAAAAATGGCTCCAACCCTGGAATCACTGCTGTATATTAGTATTTTTCATCGACAACTGTTCTTAATCGCCATACTATCTCAGGACACGGATATCGACACAGTACGTGCTAATGGTAGCACTCCATTACACTTTACATGTCATTAATGGGTTTTCTGGTGAATATGCTCCTGCCACAATAACTAATGGGACCAGATTGAATCCCACTAATTCATGTTTACAGTCAAATGGTGAGTCCTGGTCTCTTGTACACACTCACCAATGTAAAGCATCCGGTAAAGAGGCCATGCTGCTTCACTGCATCATGATTAAACATTACCTTAAATGCAAGGGCTCACACACAATCACACACTTTTTTTATAAGGTACTATTTTACTTTTAGTTCAGTACTTGTACTAAATTTACTATTTCTGTACTGTGTCCACCTCTGCGTATTCCCCAGTTGTTAAAAAAGTTTAATCTCGATCAGAATGATCCGGATTTGGAAATCCCATGTTTTGCTATCCAGGATCACCCCGATCCAGATACAAACTTTTCAAGATTACCAAATCCGGATTACCAGTGCTCTAAATAGGACTACATATCACAATGTAGGCTACTAGCTATGTAAAGAACAACAGGTAGAATAGCCAGCGTGGGGTCACTTTAAGTGTTTTTATTTGAAGAGACAGAAAACAGCACAATAAAACAATACAAACATCCCCTTCCATTTTCAATTTCTTTTAAACAGTCAGACCCCTCATCTGACCCACAACAAATAAATAAAAACAAACAAATATACATTATTCACAAATACATTGTGGATATTTTGAACACGTGTTTTAAATCATAAAAAGGCTAAATGTCCAATAGTTAACAAAATAAAGAATGTTCAGAGTTCTTCTTCATTTGTGGAGCTTTTTGAAGTCCTGCTTTTAGGAGGCGGATCTCAAATCTGGCTTCGGTTTGCTGTAGTTGGGTGAGAGTGATTTGTTCCTCTGCCAGACGAATCTGTACTTCTGCTCTTTCAGTTTCTCGTTTAAGAAGTGACTCATGGGCATCATTATCTTTGTTTGGCAAAGAACGCTTCCAGCCTCTTTTCTGAGCTCCTGTGGCAATAACTACTGGCTCTACCAGTGATGATCCACCTTCTTCCTCAATAACAGGGTTGAGATCCAGAATAAATGTTTCCTCTGCATTAGGAGGAACTGGCTCGCTTTCCTCTACAATCGTGGGCTTACCGTCCCCTACAACACCTTGAATCCCGTGCAGAGCTTGCGAGTTTTCACCTCCAATAATGTCAAGAACCACATCTGTGTAATCACCTCTTCTAAAGGGCTTGTTGCCTGTTTGGGGGTGTTTTTTGCTTCAGCATGGTCCTTTGTTGTCCTGGCCTTCAGATTCTTCCATCAAAATTTCACCTGCTCCGTGGTCCTCTTCTGGCCAGACCCCATGGCATTCACATTCTGGGTGATTTCAACCCAAATGTCTTTTTTCTTTTTGTTAGTCACTTCTTCACCCTTAGTAGAATTATAACTTCCTACTATTGAGGCATAATGGCACCTAACACCCTCCAGCAGTGCCTGGGTTTCTGCAACAGTGAAATTAGGTCCTTTTGAGTCCATGGTTCTACCTCTTTGGTGTAGTGAACATAGAGTTTATAGGCCTTGGGCATGATTGATTTAATTGAACACAAACCAAAGCACATCAGCTAATTGATGTTTACTGGGTGTGTGTTTGAAAAGACCAATTACACTGCCATCTTATTCAGCCTTTCTCAGGGGACTTACAGAGAGGCACTGACATGGCAGGTATTGTCCATCGTCACCACCGTTTTGGTAGGAGAGGATACGGTCAAAGGGTGTACACTGAGCGTACAAAACCACTGGAGCAATACACCACTGAGGAACTGTATGCTCGGGTTCGCTTTGGGAATGCTGATATTAAGTACATTGCAGATCTTGTCAGGCCAAAACCTCAACGCAGAACCCGAAGGAGTCACGGTCTGTCTGTGGAAGAACAGGGCTTCATTGCTCTGCGCTTCTATGCATCTGGGACTTTCTA
Organism: Centroberyx affinis; assembly: GCF_046629955.1. Classification (NCBI taxonomy): domain Eukaryota; kingdom Metazoa; phylum Chordata; class Actinopteri; order Beryciformes; family Berycidae; genus Centroberyx; species Centroberyx affinis. The sequence continues at coordinate 243,265 of NW_027282514.1, read as the reverse complement.
CCAAGTTGTTGGTGACAATATAGCAGTGGACAAATCAACTGTGAGTGATGTGGTGAAAGCTGTGTCAATCGCATTGGCCAGCCTGGTCAATCAATTTGTTTCATTTCCAAAGGATGACCAGATTGCCCAGACCAAGTGCATTTTTTTTCTTTAGGGGAACATGCCCAATATTATTGGGGGGGTTATCGACTGCACTCATGTGCATATACAAGCACCTCATGAGAGGGAGTACATCAACCGAAAGGGGAGGCACAGCATCAACATCCAACTTGTGGGCGACGCTGACCTCATCATCACAAACTGCGTCGTGAAGTGGCCTGGGTCTGTCCATGATGCGCGTATCCTGAGGGAGAGTGCTCCAAACCAACCGACCGGATGCCATAATATTAGGAGACAGTGCCTATCCACTCCTACCATGGCTGATGACCCCTGTTCTTGTAGCAAACACACCTGAGCAGGCACGCTTCAACACTGCTCATTGCAAAACAAGATGTACAATTGAGCGTTTAAATGGAGTCCTGAAGAGGCGCTTTGCATGCTCCTTCTTGCGAGTGGAACCACAGGGAGCGTGCAACATAATACTTGCTTGTATTGTCCTGCACAACATCGCTACCAGGCATAAAGTCCCTCTCTGTGATGATGTTTATGATGCACCTGAGCCTGCTGAAGACCCAGACCAACCTCCGGCGTTCTCTCAGAGTGAGGGACTGACTGGACGTGCAATAAGGGATGCAATTGTTAGAAACTACTTTTGACTGGTTCATCTCTGATGTAATTAATATACAGTGATAAATGACAGTTTAAATTAAATATATTATTTTTGTTTGATATTGACCGCTATTTGGGGGATTATTTTATGGGGACAAAATCCTTTTTTTTTTTACTGTACTGAAAGGCTTAATAGGTAGCCTAATGTCTACTTTATCTACTTTTTCACTGTAACGGTTAAACAAATCAAGTGCAAAATATAAATAAATGTATATATACTATATATACATGATACAAATGTTGTATTATTTGACCAGTTTTAAAGTTTTATTACATTTTGTTCCTGAAATCCACCCTGAATCCACCCTTCTGCTGGGATCAGGATAATCCTGATAGGATAATCCTGATTTTTTGGATCAAAGGTATCCCAATCCTACTTAAAAGTTTCAAACAACACATACTGAAGGTTTGATCCAGATCAAAACCAAGACTGAATTACGTGATCTAATCCGATTTCAGAATCCTTTTTTTCTTTTGAACAACCCATTTTCAAGATTTGATCCAATCTGATCAGATTACTTCTGAACAACTGGGCCACATAACAGTGAACATAGCCATAGGGATGTGATGAAGTATTGATTGTATGATTGGCAACCAGGATTATTGATAAATTGCGGTCCACATAGGAAATAACGTACATCGATAACACAGTTAGAAGGAGGATAATGGTGAGGATATCCGCAGTGAAGTGTCATCAAGTTAAATTGAAGAGATTTGTAATGCCGGTTAGAATGAAATATAAGACCAATGTTGCAACTGAAATGAAAAATAAAAACAAATGTAAACCTATCAGGATATCCTGTAAGTCTCATTTCTCACTGTAAAAAACAGCAAACCAAGAAACCGCAGACTTCTACAAGTGAATTTAAGCCTTAAAACACTGTGATAACTGTGTTCGATATGATTAAAGACGTTTTAAGGCTTTTTCAGGACCTGCAGACGCATTGCAAGATAAGAAGGTCATCGTGGATTGACACATAGTGGGGGGGCTATGAAAATGTTGGCGGGGTTTCCATTCGTGCTCTGCTTGTAGATTCCCATCAAAAACCACAGACTTTCAGATTGTCTGTGAACCAAAGCTAGACCATGTATTATCTGGATTTTGTGTTAGCCTGTCATTATTTTAGCCATGTCTACTTTTACATCATTTGGCTGACTCCGAGAGACTAGCAGCATCGCTATCAAGAAACGAATGACCCGTGATTATTCTCAGTCCATTTGGTTGCTTCTGCAGACATCTACACCATTATTACTGCCATGTAGAACACACAGCGAAGGAAATTATATGCAAAATAAAGCTATTTACTCTGCTTTGAGGGCACAGGGTCATCTTGGCCTGATTAGTATTCTATGTTTGATGAATCTGGTTTCTATAGCCAGCCTCTACTATCTCAGCCATGCAGAACATTGCCTAGTGGAATCCTATTACTATGTCTGTCATGCTCATCATTTTGCTATGGGTAGTAAATAATCAGCATTGGCTGTTTGTGTCACCAACCGGTCTGTCAAGGTCATGACACCATAAAAAAAAAGCATGCCGATGAGACCGGGGTCCGCCCGCTCTGAGTAGCTTAAATGACCAGAGGTGCACTTGATTTATCACGCGCTGCTTGCAGGTGATTTTTGGAGTTATGGCGTCAGAGTTCTCTATCACTGTGTAGCTATTCATCTCCTTTTTTCCTCTGTGCCTGGCGAGGAGGGATCAATACTACCTTGAGTATTTTGGAAAGGTAATTGAAATGTCTTTGGTATTTATCAAACCTCTCAGATTAGCTGCGCTGATCCAGAATCACTGGCTACGTCCCTCTGACATTCTCATTCTCTGTGATCTGAAAAGCAAAACTAGCTTCAAAGGCTTTGATACATGGGCAGCATTTTGAAACCCTGTTGATGGGCAACATTGCCAATAATCATTGTTTCATTATATTCTTGTTCCTTTTAGCCCACAATGTTTGCTACCCACATTGATTTTGTTCCATTTGCTGATCCCGTTCCTGCCAAAGGCAATAATGCCCATTTCCATTACTTCGAAAGACAGCAAAAGTATCTGCCGCTTTTTTATGACCCTTATTTAACCAGGCAAGTTGAATAAGAGCGTATTCTTATTCTCAGCAGTGGCCTAGGGGAGCAGTTGTTGCAGAGGGAGACACACGTTCACACATTCAGACCTGGGATCTATCCAGTTACTGTCACAGTCTTGTACTGTCGACCAATGAGAGGCCCCACTAGAGCAGTTGGGGTTCACTGCCTTTACTTTGCATTGCTTATTCGCTCCCCCCCCCCCCCCAACTAAGATTTTCTCAGCTGATCCAGAGATTTGAACCGCTGACCTTCTGGTCACAAACACACTTCCCTAACATTCAGAGTATAGACTTAGCTGATGAAGACTGTGATAGACAATTGGTTGAAAAAATGTACTTACTGTATGTCGCTTCGGACAAAAACGTCTGCTAAATGACATAATGTAATGTAATGTAGCTGCCCCACTAAATAAACGCCAGTGAGTCCTACAATATGGCATATCCTGGAGAGAGACTATAAGTATTTACTAACCCTTTAACCTCATTGCTATCAACTGTATGACAGAAAGAGTACAGTTTTTTTTTTTTCATGAAAGCTAGCTGTGGCTATTAGAACAGCTGCATCTGAATGGCCGAAATACAGAATGTGAATTCAATTAAAACTCAATTCAAGTTTCCAGGGTTGAAGTGAATTAGGTCTACAGTGTTAGCCATAGCAGAAGTCCCTCCAGCCTGCATCTGTACCAGGATTTTCCAAACTGTTCCTCTTTAGGGTGGAGCGACAGTACAGCCGAATTACAGCAATAATGTAAAACATGGGACTTTTAGGATGGATACATCTACTGGTCAACGCTAGTGCCACTGATCATCCACAGCCACAGAAAAGCTAGATAATCAGTGTTGGTCACATGAAGATGACAAGATGAATCAGATAGTCATAGTTATTCTCCCTTATAATCCTAGAGTCACAAAATGGCTTTTCCGCTGTAAAATAAGTACATTCATCATGCAAACATGGTTCTGAACCTTGCCTGACGCCCCCGCTGGGCGTCTCCTCTGTTGGACCCGGGACGTCATTTGTACTTTCAGGAGGGCCGAAGCTTTAGTGGCCTTCCAGAAGGGAAGGGCGAGGTGTTACGGTGCTAATTTAGATGTATTGGGTTTTGGGGGGCCCGCTGGCACATCTTGTCAGGGAGCCCAGAATTCCCAGCGGCACCCCTGCTCTGGACATGACTGACTAATCCACTGCCAAACTTACTGGCTGGCTGGCTGGCTGGCTGGTTGAATAACTGACTGGCAGGCTGGCTGGCTAACTGCCTAGTTGTTTCTGGAAGACTGACTTAGCCACTGTCGCTCCTGATTAGCCATCTTAAATATTTGTCCGTCTGTCTGTCTTTTCCAACTGGTGGACTGACTGCCTCTGTGCCTGACTGGCAGCACCATTGATTACCTGTGCTCTCTATCGATCATGTCAAGTAATTATAGTGAGGTAGAAAAGCCACCTAACCTAATAATCACTAGTTAAAGGCTCTCTCTCTCTCTCTCCTTCTCTCTCTCTCTCCATACATAATCGCTGCAGTTTCTTGTTTCCACACACAGGTAATTAGCAGGATGTGGAGATAAAGAACCTGTACTGACACCAACACTGCTGTGTCCAATGCCCCATGTTAACACTCAGCAGCCTATCTACACACAGCAATGTACTCATATTGTAGTCCTCAGCACTGGCAGTACCGACACATTCAGAAATGATAATAATGCAACACAGGATGATAATGGACATGACATGAGCTAGTGTTTTTTACAAATAAGGAATAGTGTTACACAGGGAAAAAAAGAGATGTGGATATGAAAATGGTGATGCTGCCCGAAGAAAACGCACATTCTGTACAGAAGTGTCTGCTCTCCAGAGGGTAATGCTGCTGCTGATAGTGGCGTTAATAATGGATAGGCCTACACTGTAAAGCTGCTGGTTGCAATATGATTAGCCTACCTGAGTGGCCTATTTCCCCAGAATGACATGCACAGATCGCTGGCTATTTCTCAGTCGCCTCACAAACACCCGTTATTACATTTTAGGGCTTTGGTAATGATTGCCATAATGGCCAGATGCACGCGTTGCTGCGTAAATCACATTGTAATCTGAGGGAATGTAATGATGGCAATTAAGGATGGCTACAGCCAATCGGGCCTGGTGAAAAATATAAAAGATGATAGATGCATGCCTGTTTACGAGCTATCCTTTGTGAGGGACGCTATTTGTTGCTGGTAGCCTGATGCATGCCTGCCTACGCTGTACAGTAAGCAGTGATGGTATGCTTAACCTACAGTCAAGGTGTTTCTTCTTGGGTCCGCTGACTTCATGCGTCGTGGCCTTGCAGACGGCTTTGCTGATGGCAGACCCGGTCATGCTGTGCTGAGCGGCGGCGATCCGGTCCGTCAAAGACTGTCCCGACATATTACAGAGGCGGCGGGCGGAATGGTCGAGGGGGGGAAACCGGGGATGATCAAAATGTCTTTAGCGACAGGGAGGGTGCCCTCTGCACGAATCGCCCGTCTGAAGAGGAGAGCGTACACCGACGTGGATCCGATGAGAGGATTCATACGGCGGCCAAATAAAACATAAGACGGTCACATCCAGGGAACCATTTAATATTCAGTCGAAGGTCTGAATCAGGATGACCCCGCACAAGAAATGGCGATAAAAAAATAAAGAAGAAAAAAAAATCTATATATGTCTGTCAAAGCGGCCCGCGCACCAGAAGCAGCTCAGTATAATAATAAGACAATGTACAGTAGGCTGTAATGTAATGTATCCCTGAAATAGCCTGCCAAGGGTGAGATGCCGGCCGGGGCGCCGAGGGATGCGCTGCTGCTACGAGGACGGAATCCGAAACGACGACAATTACCGACACTCTACCGGTGATTATTATTACCTCTATGCGACATTCACCATGACAGAAGACTAGTTTTCAAAGACGATATAAAAGAGCATTGTCCTCTTCTTTTTCCACCTCCTTCTTCTTCTTCTTCTCCTTCACCCAGTTCCCCCCCTGAATCGATGCAGAGATCCGACTGCAAACGCCCCGCTGATCCACATAGGAGCCTGCCTCTATTTGATTTTATCCCCCACGTCTTTTAATCTTCTTATAAAACGGTGTATTTCTATGTTAGGGTTGCCGATAGGCCAATTCCGATTTTTGTCACTCAAACTTGTGTGTAAAATGGCAGTACATGAATCAGGTGACTAAGAAAGGAGGGCGATTGGGCCATCGCTCGGGTCCGGGGAGGGCATCTTAAAGCAGAAGGCTGCCGCGGGTTTCAAGGCAAGGCATCAGCTGTTTCATCACCTCGGTGGATGGAGGCAGTTTGATGTTCAAACTGTCCTTAATTGCCCGCTGTCCAATGAAATGTAGACACATAGGGAGGAAAATCCCCGGGTACAGTGCCCGTCAATGCATTCAAGGCCAGTGGCATGTTTTGTTTTGGCTCCGCTTCATAATACGGCCCAATATAAATCAATATAATATTCCTGTAATATAGCCTACCTTTAGGGATTGATAGTGTCTCAATAGTGGTTTTATAGTGAATTTACCGTTTTTGTATAGAATCACTGCAATATTTTTTATAATATTTCTATAGGGACTATAGTGTGGCTGTGGTAGCTACTATAGGCTTATAGTTTTTCTTTTTTTTTTATGGTATCACAATAACACTATTCCTATAATATTCCTATAGGGACTTTTAGTGGGACTGTGGTACTGTTATATCATAGTTTATGGTGTTTTTATAGCACAATATTATTCCTATAATGTTTCTATATTAGTGCTGTTCACATTTTATTGTGATATTTGTGGAGTATCCTTCATTGGATATGTTTGTTTCATAGTTTTTTGTAAAGGAGAATTAGCATATTTTACAGGATGAATATCGCTGTCGCCTGATATTTCCTCAATATCAGGTCAAGGGTCACTTAAAAACCTGAGGGTGAAATGAGAAGATGATGTGGGATGAAAGGAGATGACATGGCCTTTGACCCTTGCAAAGACCCTGTATGCTGCAAATATACTGTGCAGTTTGTGGATGCACCATTGAAAAATAGGATTTTATGTTAAAAAAAACACAAAAGCTATTTTTATTGCAGTTTTGCATACAGTCTGTACAGAATGTAATTACAAACATTGCATTACAAGGCCGGGCTATTATACATCAAAGAGTATGAAGTAAAATAAAACAGATGCCTAATTTAAAAACATGGAATTTCAAACAAGACTTGAGGCAGAATCACCAAAGGCAGCGTTGTTCAGAGAAACACCACACATCCTTCAGGTTCTGCTTCCACTAAGGCCTTTCCACTGGTGACAAATTGATTTTAGGGTTTAGGAAAATGCTTCATACTGATGATGGATCCAAAAGTTTGAGAACGCTGAACGAGTCAAGTTTGCTACTGCAGGTATTAATATGAAGAGTTTCATTCCAAAATGAAATATCCATCATTTGATGAAGTGTTCATCTGTGTCTTTTAACATCACATTTGTGGATATTTTGGAGTGAAACTCTACATATATTTTCAAAGTACAAATGATTCCTCAACTGTTGCAGAAAATATCACAATCTTACTGACTGTAAATGAAGCAATCTTATAAGGAAAACATATAGGAGGAGGCACTACTGTCATAGCTAGTCAGAGTGTACAATATATAAGCAAGGATTGTATTAACTAATTGAATAGTCCATTTAATTGACAAATCTGCAAAATCGTTTCTCCCACAATATCGATGTAGCATTTATGTTTCATATTTGCCTATGTTTTATATTTCTGACTGTCAGTGATTCTTTAGTGTTTTTCTCTGTAGGATGTGAAAACAGTTTTCCCCTCAGGCTTCCAGTCCATCAGTTTGTGTTCTTGTGAAAAAAATGTCTTTACATTTTAGCAGAGAAATAAGTAATTTACTTCTAGGACAGTGATCCTCAGCAGCTGGATAGTATACCTTTGTGAACTGCTCATTCACCTTCACAGGTTTAAACCCAGTGGATGCATTTCAGACACGTAGCTGACATGATGCCTCTGATCTGCACTCAAACCAGCTCCATGAGTCTGAATGAGTCTGTAACGCAGTTCAAGTGTGGTGACTTGGTGGTTAGAGAGACCATCTTGTATGTAACTGCATGGATCAGGTTCAGGTTCAGGTTCAGTGCCCTATGATGACAAATGTCCATCCTTGCTTACAGTAAATGCTATTGAGCAAAACATTGAACCTCTACTTCCTCCAGGGGGCGCTGTTTCAGGCTTCCCTGCCCTGTAGCAGTTGTTCAGATTTGTTAATGTCTGTCCATCATGTGCAAAATTACAGACACCACAGATGAGATTTTGATTAAACTTGGGGAAATGATGCATCTCACTGCTACACTGCAACAGTTTCCAAATTAAACTGCAATTACAGGTCAAAACAAGGTGACATATTTGTTACTGATACTACCACTATAACTACTGCTACTGATAATTAGTGAGACATTATCAATTGGCAGAGGAAAATTCTCTTCATGATTCTCTTTTTGCCAGCCCACCCCCCTCCTCCTCCCCCACCCCCAACCGGAGCACAAGGTCAGTTGAAGAACAGCGCCAGGATCTGATAAGGATTCAATGTCTTGCTGAAGGACAAAGACATTGAAGGTCTATCTAACCACTAGGCCAACCTGCTGCCGCACCTTTTCATTTGTGAAATTGAATTTACCCACCTTTTAAAACAAATACAAATGTTTCTGATACAAAATTCACAGTGGTTGTTCATCTTACCACCAGTTGGAGTTCACAGAAGAATATACAAAGGGGTCTGGTGCAGTGAATGTCTTCAGACCCAGCTCTAATGCAATATAGTTAATTTAGGTGAACTCGCAGTGCAGTATGCATCAAAGACGGGGGACTCTATAGACTTTTTCAAGAACATGTGCGAAACACATCAGCTGTGTTCAAATTCTCTAAAAGCATTATTTTCAACTTATCAGTTCCATCACCTTCATAGCATCACCTTCAAAAGGGCATGAAGAATGCCCAGGAAAAGCTGAAAGGGGGGAGGGGGGGATGCCTATCTCTATGGCAGCTGAAAATGTCCCAATTCTGTTTTGTTTTTTTCTCATATCAGACACAGATTGGATGTTTTCTCAGCAGTGTGAACAGTAAGAAACTGCACAGAGTCACATTTTTTTCAATTCCGTATTTAAGGAGACGAGTCAATTCAGTCAAAACTCGAAGGCACTGTAACCGAAATGTGTTCAAAACAAACAGAAGTGTTGGAAAGACAAAGAAAGTGACGTCTTTTGTTATTGTTACTCTGCACATTCAGACATGGGTTACATCCTAGAACAGACATGAACAGTCATCCAGAAAAGTCAGACATGAGCAACAGTTCTGAATGAAGCAGTGTGAACGCAGTCTATGACAGTTTGGGGTGAAGCTAACCTGTTTTACATCTTCTTCACTAATTGCTGAGCCGAACCTAACTGTTCACCTCCTGGTTATCTGTGACTGGTCGGGAGTCAGGACTTGGCACATGACTTGCAGCTGAGGTGGTTCTTCTTGTTGTTGCTGTATGCTGATAGGACCAGGGAGCCGGGGTCCCCGTCCGTCACTGTGCTCTCCTCGTTGGCCAGGATGTGTTGCACCAAGCATCGGGCTGCCTCCTCGATGTTTGTGTTCTCCTGAGGAACCAAAACAAAGAAATACATGTAGAGAAATAATGTACTTTGTAAAGCCGTAGCATACTGGATGGCTTGAAGGCAAATGTACACAATAATATGTACTATTCTTATTTTTTCTTGTGTATTAAAAGGTTTACCATTCACAATGCACATTATATGATGGCTCGTTTTGGTGTCTAGCAGGATGATGGTGGTCTGAGATATTAAAGCTGCACTAGGCAAGAATTTTATTTCAAATACACCTGTCTTATCAGCCTAAATCACAAAGTGGAGCTGCAATAGAGATGAACATCCCAATCCCATTGTAGATTCGCTCTATTGTTGTGTGCTGTGTGCAGCTGTTTTTTCATGATTTCTGGGTATTGAAATGAAATGTTTTCAGAAAGTTACTCACTGCCTTTACGAGCCACCAACATACAAAACTGCCTAGTGCAGCTTTCATCAAAGCCAGAAGTATTATCCTTAACCCTCCCGTTAGGTTGCAGGTCAATTCGACCCATTTCAGCTTTTAAGTTAAACAAAAACATATTTAACCTCTCTTTTACTCCATGATATTCAATGACTTTTCCTCCTTTAGGGTCATTGACTTATATGTAAAATTTGGACACAATGATGTGTTGTGAAATGTCTGTGCAGATTTTGTAGACAAAGATGATGTTATGGGTCATTTTGACCTGGAGGCGTTTGTGTGCTGAGGTAATTGCACACACCCAATATAAACATCTTAATGCATTTTATTGTTATTGATTTTATTTATATTTTGAATGCTTCTGAGTTCATGTTGATAAAGTCTGTACACAATTTAGGTGTAGAAACAGAATGCAGATCAAAGTTTTGACTATGTTTAAAGTTTTGTATTCATAGACATACAAATACACACAAACCAAACCTCTCATACGAGAACTGCTTGCCATAGAGAGAGACTTGATTGGTGATCCTGTCTCACACCAAACTGGACAGAATTGGTCTGAACAAGTAAGTAAAACAAAGTCTAAATCAAGACTGTGTTTTTGAATTGCCATATCTCTGATACCATGAGTGACACATAGTTATTAATGTTTAGACTGAATTTAGGTCAGTGTAGGAGTTTAGTCAAATTCACTGTACTGAAAAGTTAAGACTACTTTTAGAGCTGCATTATATGAGTAAATTATTTTTGACTAAAATAACCTTAAAATACCAAGGTCATGATGTGACTCCAGGTAGAGTAACACAGTATCTCTACTTCTATTTCTGAGTTTGATTGTTTAGGAGAGAGAGAAGAGAAGGTCCTATTTTTAGCAGCATTTAAATAGCAAAACCACAATTGATAGTTAAGTTACGCCTACACTGTTGATTGTAGTGGATTGTATTGTAATTTACAATTCTCTACAGGAAATACAGCTATACAGGCAGTACATTTTTGTAGATATCATTGCTGACATCATTTATTCAAGAAAAATAGGAGGGAAAGGGTTTGGAGGAATTTGGAAATGGATGTTGGGGGGTTGGGTGTGTGTATGAGCGTGAGCACAGGTGGTGATGTGGTCAGGCTCTTCGCTTGAAGAATCTTAGGTATTTGAAGGAGCCCTTGTTGGTGGTGGACTCCATCTTTTCCTCTTCCTTCTTCTTCTCTTTGTTGGTCTGGGTGAAGGCATTAGTGAGTTTTCGCCACCAGCTGCGCTTCTTCTTGGCCTTTTTCTCCAAAACTGCGCTGATGTCCCTCTCAAGGTCAGCAATCCTGGCCGCCATGATGCTCTGTGTCTTTGCCCACTCTTGCTCTTTCACCTCCAAGGCCTGCTGGATCTCAGTTTTGGCCTTGAGGAGACCGGCCCTCTCCTCTTCCCACTGGAGGAGGCGGCTCTCCAGCTGCTGCTCAGCTTGGTTCTGCTGAGCCAGCTTGGAGGCCAGGCACTCCTCCAGCGCCTTCTGCACCTCCTCTTTCTCCTTTCTCTCCTTCAGCAGAGTTTCGTTCAACTCCTCAGCTTTAGACAGAGCCTTCTTCTGCACGTTGTCCATGTCCAAGAGTTGCAGCTGCAGGCCCAGGATGGCCGCTTCACTTTTGTCAGCAGCCTGGGTGTTCAGCTGCTTCTCCCTCTGGAGCGTTTCCTTTAGCTCGTCCAGTTCGTGGTCAAGAGCCTCGTTTTTCACCTCCAAGGCCTTGAACTTGGAAGCTTGCTCCTCAACATCATTGTGGGCTTTCCCCAGTTGCAGCTGAAGCTCTGCAATTGTTTTCTCTGCAGCCTGTGTGTGCTGGAAAACGACCATCTTCTCCCGCTCGTAGGCACTGATCTGGATGGCCTGCTCCTGAATCTTCTTCTGGGCCCTCTGCAGCTCTGCATTGGGTTTTTGAATGCCATTCTCTGCAGCCTGGGCAGTCCCGGTCTGCTGGTAGAAAGCCTGCATGACTTTGGCTTCTGCCTCCATTTCGATCTGAATCCTTCCCTCTGCTGCCTGGCCACACTGGGTCTGCTGATAGAAGGCCTGCATGACTTTGGCTTCTGCCTCCATCTCCATCTGACGGATCTGATCACTCCATTTCTCCCCCTTGGTCTTCTCTCGCCTCTCAACAACAGGGGGTTCCAGGTAGGCTCTGCCCCCTGCTGCGATGTGGGCGGGGCTCACCTGGGCATCCTCCATCTCCATCTTCTGCTGGACCGCACTGTCCTTTATCTTCTTATTTCTTTGTCTTTGTCTCTTGGTTGTCGCCTCCATTGCGCTAAGAACAAGAATATGCCTCTGTGGGCCGCTGCAGTTGAGACTTTCTGCTTCCACTGATCTGATTGTGATGTCACAGTCTATGGTGTCAGTGAGATTCCAAGTTCCCCTTGACTGACAGGAGCCCTCAAACATGCTATGTGTTTTAGATTTGATTTTTTGATAAATATTTGCTAAATTAATGTTTTGAGTTTGCTTTCTCCTTTAAACCCTATGTAGCCTATAGATGTAAATAACCATTTAGGCTATTTTAAATGGCTATTCAACATAAAGTATCTCAGTGGTACATTTACATTTCATACATAATATGTTTATACCGGTAGTTATGTTTCAACATACAAAACTGTCTCAAAATGTATTTGTACATGTAGCTCACATTCAAGTTAACAAGACTTTTATGGGCAAAATATATTTTGGTAAATTTGTCTGTATTATAAGTGAGAATGAGTCTGATCAGACAAGAAAAAATAAAGTTCTTTCTGGTTTTACCTGATTGTTTGAGCATTTTTGTTTTGAGCAAATATACCTTGCTGGTCAATTTGACAAGCAACATAAAGGATGTCATTGTTTTTTACCTAAAATAAGGGATATTAACTATTTCCCTTTTCACTTTGGTGCCGCATACCGAAATGATGAAAAATTCAGGATGTCACACCCTGTTCAAAGAGACTCAGTAATTCCTCTCATCTTAGTCAATTTGACCTGTGTGAGCGGGTCAGCCTATCTGTCCACTCACTATTATCTCTGCACTACTACTTGCACCCTGGTGAGTAACTCATTAGACAGTCAGCGAGGCTGTGAACGAGAGGAAAAAACACAACGCTATTTCACAGCAGACTGCAGACATTCCACTGGTCGTCTCTTGACACCAGAGCAAGCTGTGTATCCCAACCTCTTATGCATGGATAAGTAGTGGCTGCATTGAAACGCCATACAGCAATTTTCACAATCCTTTGCAGTGGGTTGCCAGTCTATTGTTATTTCCATCGTATTAGCCCATCAAATATGTAGTTAACCTGAATGTGTAAATTATTCTTGAATGTTTTCCGGGGGAATCAAGCTCCTTTACAACATACACTCTTTTCAATTGGGGACCCATCCTTAAAAGGCCTCTGACCCAATTTTGTTTTTTATCCTGACCCAAAGTTTAGGAATAACTGGTAGAGAGAATTACCACTAAAAATGTTACCTAATGTTGCTAGCTCTTTCTCTATATATCGTTCCCTTTGATTCGTCTCTTTCAAAAACTGCAGTATATTGTCTGCTCGTCTCCAAAGTCAATATCCCGTCTCTCCCCTCTCGTACCTTGGCCGAGGTCTCGAACCAGCCAACGAAGCCGTTCTCCTTGCAGAAGGAGTCTAGTTTGGGCTGCTGGACGGACACTTGGTCTGCCTTGTTGGCCAGCAGTACAGCTGGAACTGGCTTCCCATGGTTCAGAGTCACCTGAGGAGAGAGAGCAGGGAGTTACAAAAGATACAAGCTCAGGTTGGGTGTGTTGTACTATTCAAGATTTGTGTCACAAACATTTTTTTCTGATCATGCTCCCACTGATAGTATAACATACTTTTTTAGATTATTTAAAGCCACAATAGGCAAGAGAACCTATAGATTTGCCCTATTTGCCCATATTAAACTCTGGACTGTGGACTTATCTGTCCACAGGACATGATGAATCGAAACTTGAGATCAAACTACAAACAGAAAAAAAAAGCTGGACTCATTAACGTTAGATCTTTTGCTTTTCTTGTCTCCATAAAGCATCACAGACCGGCCCAGTAGATAAACATGAGCGTGCCGTTTGCAGTTTACTGACGTCACATTACAGGATTTCTGGGTATTGAAGTTCAAATTCTTCAAATTTTTACCTGATGCTGCCATTAGGAGCCGCCAGCATGCAAAGTTGTCTAGTGCAGTTTTAAGATAATTTTTGAGCCTGTTCTCTTATCAAATTTGTACTTATAGTAACGAAAAGTAATGCAGCCTGAATTTTGTATGATATTCTACAAATTGAGTAAAACAAGAGGCAGAGCTCACATGACTGAAACAGGCTGTAGTTTGACATTGAAATAGTGTGGTGGCTAGATGTGAACACTTGCCGTCAACCCCCGACAATTCCTGACATTTTTTTTTTCTGTTTTGAGTTATTTTCAGCGTAAGTTTTACTTATTTAACCATGACCAAAACCTCACCCTAACCTTAACCAAAGTTTTAGCTGCCTAAGTCAAACCCTAACCTTAACTGTAACCTTAACCTAAGTTGTTTAAGTGACTGGCCATGCGTAAGTAAACAGTACGACTCAAATGTGTGGATATCATACAAACGTCGTATGAAAACATGTTATTTAGGAGAGTGACATGAAACACATGGGGAGAGAGACATGGGGAGATGTGTCAAAGGTTGAGAGGGTCGTTCAGACACATGATGTACGTGACACACTGCTCAGTTTACCCATCTGTTTTAGACAGTGGTGGAAAGTAACTAAGTACATTTACTCAAGTACTGTACTTAAGTACAATTTTGAGGTACTTGTACTTTACTTGAGTATTTCCATTTTATGCTACTTTGTACTTATACTCCACTACATTAGAGGGAAATATTGTACTTTTTACTCCATTACATTTATTTCACAGCTATAGTTACTAGTTACTTTTCAGATCAATATTTTATATTTAAAACATTTGATCATCTTTATAAAATAACTATAAAATAGCATTGTTATAGATTAGACTACCCAAAAGTATAGCTAAATTGTTAAGATCAGCTTCACGTTGACAACTTTAAAATACTGCTTACATGTACATGTATGTCAATAAATCAGTATTAATATTCCAATAATTTATGAAAAATATAACTCTCTAAACGGGGACCGTTTGCATAATGAGTATGTTTACTTTGATACTCTAAGTACATTTTGCTGCCAATACTTATGTACTTTTACTTAAGTAAGGTTTTGAATGCAGGACTTTTACTTGTAATGGAGTATCTTTACATTGTTGTATTGCTACTTTTACTTAAGTAAAAGATCTCAGTACTTCTTCCACCACTGGTTTTAGACATATTGACTAGAAATGGGCTGGGAGTTGGGACTCGACCCAGGCCAGCAGCCAGAGAAACAAAACACTGACAGGGAACTCGACTCCAGAGCCACCGCCTGACCTTGGCGTCCAGGTCGTCCTTCCACTTCAGCACGGCGTCGAAGGTGGACGCCCTCGTCACGTCAAACACTACCAGCGCTCCCACCGCCTCCCGGTAATACACACGAGTCATGTTCCCGTACCGCTCCTGTCCTGGGACAGACGGACGGAGAAATGGGCCATCAGACACACACATTATTATGTAACAGCACATACACTTTAAATCAATTTAAACTTAAATTTAAGCGAACAGCAGGGTTTATTGTTGACACATAAGGATGTGTGTGTGTGTGTGTGTGTGTGTGTGTGTGTGTGTGTAGAGGGATTCTACAGTAGCCATCCTCATGTGACTGATTATTATGAGCATGGGACTAGCTGAGCACAAGATCCACATTCCTCGACGAGGCACAAAATGACAGGGTGGGACCCGCTGGAACAGAAGGAGACTCTGACTATAGGGAGCCACATCATTGTCAAACACAGCTACTACTTTATATTTATGGATTTTTAGACATTACTTGCTAATTATTAAATTGTTCTCAAAACGTTTTAGCCAACTAGGTCAGCCTTTTCCTGAAGTTTGGCTCAATTGGACAAACAGTAGGTCAAACAATGGCTGTTTGTTTCCAGTGATCCCAGAATACACACACACACACACACACACACACACACACACACACACACACACACACACACACACACACACACACACACACACACAAATAAAATGCCTTAACCCACTTCTACGTCTAGGCTACATTTGAATCAAGGCACACTGATGGAGAATTGCAGTTTTACTTTAACAATGGCAGCAGCAGTAGCCCATATGACTTTAGTAGGATAGGTCTGTTAAATAAAAGATGTATGGTCATTATTTTTCCACACACCAGCTATATCCCACAGCTGGAGCCGGATCACGGAGCCGTTGTCCCAGTGCAGCGCCTTCAGAGCGAAGTCCACCCCGATGGTGGCGCGGTAGTGCTGGGAGAAGATCTGATGGACGTAGCGCTTGATGATGGACGTTTTACCGACTCCCAGGTCCCCGATGACCAGGACTTTGAACAAATGCTCCTGCTGCATGGTGGGAGCTGGAAAAACCTCCTCCACTTAGGGAACAGTAGACCTAAAATAACTTTTAGAAGGATGCTCTCCAGAAATCACAGCAAAACTGTAGTGATCCCACAGCCTAAGGGCTAATAAAGTACCATAAAGTATGAAAAAGTCAGTATTGAGTAGGCAGACACTATAAATCCCAATAAGAATATTGACTTTCGTTACGGTCTTCTCACTTTTCACAGATAACGTCTCTTTTCACTACTTTACAGTCCTCACCTGGGGTTTGGCAGTCTATTTCTAGCAAAAAAATCCCCATAAATAGAAAAAAACCTGGAGTTATTAGCCTGTAATTCCTTCCATCCAGTGGTTATTATTGGTAATCCAAGCCATAATCAATGAGATTTGCGAGAGAAGCGGTCACGACGCCTGCAGTCAGTGCGGTCCTCCCACATATTAACACAGTCTTGATTCGTTTACTTTGGATCTTGTCCGCCCACACGCTGCTACCGACGCTGCCGCGCGACTGTCTCTCATGTGAGCAAATCCATGGAGTTGTAATTGAATGATGCTGCCTTCAAGTGCTCCTCGTAAACTCTGACTTCTGAGTTCCAAAATGAAATAGCCACCATTTAAAAATAAATAAAAAAAAAAAAAAAAAAATGGCACCTCATATTATCTTCCATATTGACTGCTGGTATGAAAGTTAAGCACAATATGGGTTTGTAGCCTATTGATGTTAGGAGTCATCTTAAGAAATTTGCATATAGCCTAAAATAGATTAGTGTCTCATGGATTTTAGGTGGCAAAAAAAAAATTGACAGGTCTAGGCTATATAACATTTTGGAGTGAAAAAGTCAGGCATGTAGGCTAATTGATGTTTTGATACTTTATTCAAAACTAAAACATGCGTGACAACTAAAAGTTAAACAAAGAGTGGGAAAAAAGCTAGACCTAATTATTTACACGGAATGCCACACAATAACATAGAAAAATAAAAAACCGTTTCCATGCTGTCCCACATTTCGGCAACTCGGGTAGCCTATCATAGAACATCCGAGTCATATTTACCATAGGCTATATACCATTTAGCACCAGGTGATCGGTTGTTCATGACATTAGCCTACGGTTTTTCCGACTGCATTTGAAGGCTGCACAGACAATTGTGTCGCGCTGCTGTGTCTGCAGTTACGGTAATGGTACTGATGAGGGCGGCCGAGTCAGGAGATGTGTGATGCTGCTGTTGTGTCCTGCCGCTGCCATTTCATCAGCGGATCCGCACGTAAATATCAACACTCATATTAAAATTAACCAGCGGCGAGTCGAGCTCGGATGGTCTCTCGTCCTAAACGCCCAACAGCCTTACCTAGTCCACAAAACCAGATCAAAGAGTGACGGTAACGGTTAAGATGAGGCCTGTTATTGGTGGATTGTAAGCAACAACACAACCACTGTTGTCTGGTAAATCATTTTAGAAGAGAAAATCATTATAATGGGGTTTGCTTTTTCCAGCCACTGAGCGCTTCAACTTCAAGGTGGGTCATCAATTAATGATTTTGTATTAATTGTTATTTTACTTGTTAATCATGAGCGTGAAGAGTATCCATGCTGGCATTAAGTGCGGGCTAGGCCTAAGGATGCAAACAATTTGCTCGTCATTTATAGTGAAGTTTGTGGGATATTTTATCGTGCTAATCACTTGTAGTCTATTAGGACGCGCTAATATCAACCGCCATAATATTTAGTCGCTGTCTTTTCACTAAGTAGGTTCTGGTTCGCTTCAAAGAGGCTGTCGGGCCTTGTTGGATCTTATTGCTGTACAACAACCAGTCCACTATCCACATGGGAGCTGACTACGCCAATGTTTATTGAGTTGGAGAGGAGTGGCCCCAACCCCCCTCCCTCTCCTGAAATCAGATAATCCAAGTGTAAATCACACGGACATTACTGAGATAATTTGTGCCTATTATTCTCACCTCGCGATAGCAGCTCTAATCCAACGTTATCCAGATTAAATGCACATTCGTGTTGAAATCGTGTATAAAACCTTGAAATATTTGAATTGTTTGTAAAGACATGGATGTCATTTTGTTGCCTCTAATTGTTAATTGAGGCTAAAGTGTGCTTAATCTATTCTGTAGTTCCATTCATTGATTTTTTATTTCATTTTATTTTTTGTCATTTTCTCCTCTCCAAAAAAAAGTGCATTTTAACATGGTATAAAACACATTAGACACAGTCTTTTTGTTATTTTACATGTGGAAAACAGCTTAATGTTAATTTCACATGTGAAGTTACAAGATTTTCATGTTTATTTTCCACATTTATGCTTCATATGATTGTTGCTGATGTCATTGACAGTTCACATGTTCTTTTTCCTTCATTTAGTTTCGCACAATGTGCTACAATTATCAGCAGAAATCATTTTCCATCCAAACAAACTCAAACTTCAACTTTTGAAGACAGAATTCATTCAAATTCAGAGAAAGAGAAATGGGCATAAGAAAGGTCTAAAACAGTCCAGTTTCATTTCCTGGTAAGACTGAGTGAGTGGGTCAGAAATGTGACAAGTTGGAGATCAGCGGCTGTGATTTTCTCCTGCCACACAGACCGGGTGCGACATGGAGACGATATGGCTGTACCAGTTCCGTCTGATCGTCATCGGAGACTCCACCGTTGGCAAGTCGTGTCTGATCCGGAGGTTCACGGAGGGCCGCTTCGCCCAGGTGTCAGACCCCACTGTGGGAGTGGACTTCTTCTCCCGCCTGGTGGAGATCGAGCCGGGCAAGAGGATCAAACTCCAGATCTGGGACACGGCAGGACAGGAGAGGTTCAGGTGAAGAGAGGATGTTTGATTCATACTTTCTTGGTTTGAAGGTGTCATTGTGTGTTATTCTCTCTCTCTCTCTCTCTCTCTCTCTCTCTCTCTCTCTCTCTCTCTCTCTCTCTCTCTCTCTCTCTCTCTCTCTCTCCATCCACCAGCCTGGTGGGCGATGGCTCTGCCTCTCTGTCTTTGACATCACCAGCGTCATCTGCTGCATCTCTCTTTCTCACTCTTCCTCCCTCAAGGTCAATTTCCTCTCCTCTCCTCTCCTCTCCTCTCCTCTCCTCTCCTCTCGAGACCAATCGTTCTCCTCTCATTTGCCTCTTTCTCTCCATTCACTATGCTCTCTAGCTTTATCTCTATTTCTCTTTACACCAGACTTTCTTCCTTTTCTTGTCTATTTCTTGCTCCCTTTATCTTTCTCCCTTGACCCCTCCCCCTCCTTCCTTCCATCCACACATCTACCCAGCTCCAACACCGGGGCTTTCTATCTAAACTATCACAACTCTGACAGCTCTCTCCTGCTCTTCCACATCTATTTTTTTACAAGTCTCCCTTCCTTTTACAAATCATTCTTTCCTCCCTCCACGTCTATCACCAGGCTTCACTGCCTTAACACTTCTTACCCCACATCCATCCATCATCAGGACGTACCACCCCAATCCTGTTGGGGTGGTCCTGTCTCTCTTTAAAGACCCCACGAAATGGCATTTTTACTTCCTTGATTTGGGAACATTCAAAAGTCTAAACCAGTGGAATATCACTCAGGGAGAGAAAGGCAGTTTTATTTGATGGGAGGGGTGGGACACATAAATCAGTTTGGTTGGATTTATAAGATGGAATTTATATTTACACCTACTGGTGCAGCATGAGGTCACCATTAACAATCTGACTCTGTTTTCCAGGAAGTAAAAGTAATGGGAGTTAATTTCGTGGGAACTTTAAAGGGCCATTAAGTAATCTATGACCATTATCAACCTCTATCTGTGACCAAAGAATTAAAGTCACATTTGTACAATAGAGATGAGTAAGCTAGATAATTAGAGAAGAGACCCAACTGAAACATCTAGTGAAGAGGTAATCTATCACAAGGCTAAATGCTGCACTAATAATAAAGCTTTATCTTCAGGCTTTTTGGCCTTTGTAGCCGAAATGTCACTCGCTCGCAGCACCATCCTCCTTCACTGAGGATCTATCTATCTGCCTCTGTGTCTCCTTCTATCCATCCCTCCATCCTGCAGGTCTATCACCAGAGCCTACTACCGCAACTCAGTGGGCGGGCTCTTGCTCTTCGACATCACCAACCGCCGCTCGTTCCAGAACGTCCACGATTGGCTGGAGGAGGCCCAGAGCCACGTCCAGCCGCACAGCATCGTCTTCCTATTGGTCGGTCACAAGTGTGACCTGGAGGCGCAGCGTCAGGTGACCCAGCAGGAGGCGGAGAAGCTGGCAGGGGCCTACGGGATGTGCTACGTCGAGACGTCGGCACGAGATGCTATCAACGTAGAGAAGGTGTCCCTCTAATCTCTGTTAAAACAGTCTCTATAGAACAAGATGCTTCCTGCACACGAGTGTCATCTGTGCTTCTTGTGTTGTGTGGTCGGCTTCGTCCCCAACACTCTCCACAAGCAGGTTTCTGTTGAGAAAGGCCTCTGGTGACCAACTCAATATATAATATAATATGTGGAGTGCGAACTTTGAGGTTTGATTCCCTGTACAATGAAGGACAATGCAGTGGTTTGAGTGTTATTCCTCATTAAAGCAACCAGTAATTATAGATTAAAGGTGCAATATGTAGCATTTTAAACAGCATTTATTACCACGTTATTTTTGAGCCATTAGTATAATTACCAGAAGATTTAATTGCCAGAAGATTGTCAGCCTCTACCAGCCTCTACACTGCATTTTATAAATTACATGCCACTGCGTGAGATTTCACAGGAAATCTGCTGGATTGCTTTATGGCACAAAACAGGAAGGGGGAGCTGTTCTTCCAGCACAAATGGAGCTAAAAGCTTTCAGTTTCTCGCAATGGCAGATGGTGGAACGAGTGAAAGGCTAATGGAAAAATAACTTCTAACATGTTTATCCTCAAAAGAGGATAAACATCAAGGAGGGGGAGGAGGACCAATTTTGGGAAATGGTAGCACTAACAATACGAGTGGCATGAGATAGAGGCTATGAATCATCTTGTCCATGGTCTCGTTTGTTTACAGTAATTATACCAAGGTATCACAATTAATTTGACAATGATATATCGATGCTTAAAAATTCTACATGTAATACCCTTGACAATTGATACTTTGAAGCATCAGTGCCTTTCTCCAAACTGAAATGATCCTGACTCTGAGTCATTTTAAAACGGTTTCTGCTCCTTCATGATTTTGTTTCCGATTCTCCTCCAGGCATTTGTGGATCTGACTCGGGACATCTTTGAGCTGGTGCGGAGCGGTGACATCAAGATCCAGGAGGGCTGGGAGGGCGTCAAGAGCGGCTTCGTCCCCAACACCGTCCACTCCTCCGAAGAGGTCACCAAGGGCGACCGGCAGTGCTTCTGCTGATCTGCCGGGCTGCCGGGCCGCAGCAAGGGGGGGCGACAGGTGGTGACACTTCAGACTCAGAATACAGGAAGGGATGAGGCTTTCTTCTGGCTGCACACAGACCCCAGTTCTGTCAGACGTATGTTGTTAGACCGCTGAGCTGCACTGACCTAAAGACTGGAGTTGAACCTCTTTAGTCCTATATATAAGACTTTGCTATGAGAACAAGCTGAGACTTTTGGGTGCCTGTTTTGTTTATGCCTCTGTCTAGACTTAGGGAACTTTCTAGACACTTTTACCAGGTGCAGAAGCACAAAGTGTGGTTAACCAGAGGAAACAAGCCTCTCCCTCACTGCTCTGCTTGTGCGCAGGTGTGTGTGCATGTGTGTTTGTCTGCTGTGTCAAAACCTCCAGAGTTTCCTCCACAGCAGGACCACAGCGCTGTCGCAGCCCCTCATGCTAAACCCCTAAGATCCTAAGAGCCTACAAACTATCTTTGCCTCTGTCACCACCACTTCTGCTTTACTCCATCTGGCTGCTGCAGACCTGTACAGTTACACTCCAGCAGGAATTGATGCTCTTTCCAGTCGGTGTAAATCTCTAAAGATTGATACAGTCAGTGTAGTGTATTAAGATCGATGCTCACGTATCAACCCAATCCAAATTGGTGGCACCAAGATCGAGCCATGCCTCTGCCATTACATGCACAATATCTCAGAGCCTGCTGTATCCTTTTCACTTGTAATGCCTCGTATATCCAGTGAGAGAGATTAACGAGACGGCCGAGCCGACGGTAAATCTTCAGCGACTGCAGATCAGCGCCACAATTTCAAGTGGCTTGATAAATAAAGAGATAGAGGAGAGAAGAATGAGTGTGAATCTTGATCACAAATTGAACCAAAGCTTGAGATATTGACTGTCTCGTGTTTGTTTATGAGTGCGACCTGCTGAGGACCGGTTGCTGGTTGAGGAGGAGTGTGCACTGTGAAAACGATTTTAGGCCTACATTCCTTTTCTACTTTGTTTGCTGCGCTCTTGATTATTATAACTAACTGTACATTCACTGAGGGGAAAAGCGACTGTAGCTAATTCATTGATAGCCATTACGGATAGATCATAGTAAGGGTTTTTATAAATGTCGTCGTAAGTGCCGGTTTAAGGTTTACTATTCTGTGTCGGTTCACTTTTGCTGGTGAGAACCACGAAGGTTTATTCTTACAGCCTTTTGGAAAATGGCCCGATGCTGTGTGTTGTTTAGATTCGGGCCCATTATCTCTCCTCACACCAATGCCTACTATCCATTTATTGATACCATTTCTCTGCTTACAATATAATGCATGTTCACGTTTTACTTCAATTTTTCCAAAGAAAGAAAAATATTTGTATTTTTGATATAATGTAAATAGCCATTCCACTCAATACCCGGAATTTCATCACTGAGAGAGCAGAATGAATGAGTTGACCAGTCTGTCTCTTAAAGATATGGGAATATACAGTATATTTGGCTTTGTGGAAAATTACAGGAAACATAGAAAGTGAACACATGATAAATATTTGAACCCCAGAACAATTACACAGATTTCTATTCAAATTGGTAAAAATTTGCGGTGTTTTCAAGATAATTATCTGAAGAACAATTTCACAGATTTCCATTCAAATTGGTAAACATTAACAGTGTTTATACTTACTAGAATTGGGAATAGTTCACATCTACCTACTAAATTACTCTGTAAAATGTTTAAGAACAGATGGAAAGAATGCTGAGCTTGCACTGGGTTTTTAATGAATCCCCGGTCAATTTGATTTAAATTGTGCTGAGGATGCGTCTCTTTTGAGTGCCTTTGGAGGAAAGAAGCCTAAGCACACAGTGAGGTCTGGTGTCCATTTCTTATTAATAGATAAAACTGTGTGTTTATCCAGTTAATATTACCATATAAACTGTAATATTACAGGAAATGTATTGACAATAAATTACACAATTACACTTTATTTGGAACCACACATCCTGACAAAGTTGACTGTTTGCAGCTGTTGTGACTCTGGGATGATTATAGCACAAGTGTCATTAATAATAAATGCTTGGAAATATTAATAAAGATTTGCCTCGTGCAAAGGCTGGTAGTACACTGCTCTTTGTACCATAAAACGTCACATTAACCATTTAGTTCATAATCTGTATCTTTAATAATAGGAGATTGTTGCAATGCTGTATTTAGCCACTAGAGAGCAGCATCAGCATAAATAAGTAAAAGATGCCATAACATAGTGATTCTTCTTTTTCATATCAAGGACCCCTAATTTACATTAGAGCTATGGGCCCCCATTTGATGAGATCTTGTCTCTCAGACCCAAATCTGAGAATATTTTTATTATTAAATATGATTTTGTCCAGAATTCCTTGACTATCTGTATTGTAGATCAAGAGATAACAGTGAAACTATGACCAAAACAGTCATTCTTCTACATTCTCTAACTGTGTTAACTTCTTGTAAATGAAATAATGGTGAAGTTTAACACTTCATCAATTTGCTGGGGACCCCCTGGAACCCCCTGGAACCCCCTCAAGGACCCCTGGTGGTCCCCGGACCCCACGTTGAGAACCACTGCCATAGCATAGCTGTTACAACAAATAATGTTATGTATTTGTCTTACTAGCTGCAGCCTTAATCTCATGAAACCATAACAAGTATTTTCTAATAACAGCTAAAACCATTCATATGTTATAGATATCATGGCAGAGATGGAATGTAAATGCATGGTATTAACTATCTTAAGGCAGACATGCATTAAAGTAAATGGTTTTAAACTTGCTAAAGAATATAACAGGTTTGCCTTTCTGCAGTGAGTAAATTTTGAGGCAATACAGATGCAGGATTAAAGTCAGAGAGTGGAAAGTAAGTAAAGTCTAAAGTAAAGTCTATCGTTGTGTAAACCATAATTAACATAGTTCAGGTGAAGTGAGTCAGCGGTGACTCATAGAAACTGGTAAGTGAGGCATCAACCACCTCAGGCATCAAACTCATACTGGGACACTTTGCATAGTCAAACTTTCAAACCGGAAGAACCACATCGAACACCAAGGCTTTCATTCTGTAATAAGCACGAATCATTGTTTTATTAAAAAAAAAAAAAAAAAAGAAAAAAAAAAAGAAGACAACATTGAAAATACAGCTCGTTTTATACATGACAGCCATATTTACAGGATATAAAACAGAAAGAGACAAAAATAGATCACTGCTGTTAATGAAGAGGGGAGGGGAGATGATAATATTGATTTTCAAAAGGCACGAGGGCTGGGTATGAAGAGCGCTGTCAGACATGAGTCACAGTCACATCATGCATCCTTTCAAACACTTATCAACAAAGTGTCCCAAGTGCAACATTCCTCCTGTCCAAGCAAATGCTCTGAGGTCCGAGTTTCAGGGCCAAGTTTTACACTTGAGTCACTGAGATCTCCAGTGAAAAGTTACAAAATCTTAAGACAGAAGATTACAACAGCTCGGCAAGTATTTGAAACGATCTAAGATGCAACTTTGACTCAAGTCCCATCTTGTTCTAGCAGCCCCGGAGCCTTTCTGAGGCAGAAGGATGGTTCTTTAGGCACCAGTTTCTGTAAGAGACGGGAGTCACATCCTCTACAAACACTCAGAATCCAAATTGAGCCCTACCCCCCCTTCTCCACACTCCACTACGTCTCCCTTTCCCCAGGTGTTTTAAGGTGATATGTGAAACTCTGACATCATATATCTGAGGAGGGATCGTTCGCCTAGCAAGAATAGCAATTACAAGATGTTTAGAGACACCGTTAAATTTGCGTATCTGCATAAATGCTTCAATATTGCTTATGCAATATTCTCATATCTACAAGAACGGCTAGTGAGGAAGGGACTAAGGTTTTCAATTTAGAGCCCAGCAAAACCCAATGCCAAATGAAATGCCTTTAAGTGAAATTTACAAAAGATACTTCAAGTTATACTTAAGAGTGTAGATTTGTATAATTTACAGCATTATACAAATAAAGATACAGTTATACACAAATACTGTACAATCTACAGTAAAAAGCAATTTACTAGAGCAAGGGAAGAAAGAAAAAAAGAAAAAAAAAAAAAAAAATCACAAAAATAAGCTATTAACATAAATTATCCTATTGACTCCAGTGAGGATTGGGGTAAAAATGTACACAATTTAGAGACCATCTTTTAGTGGTCATTCTTTGTCATGGAAAGCTCAGTTTCCAAAAAACACGTTCATTTGGTCAGGCAGGATCAAAACAAACCAGGATAAATCATTTGGTGATGCAAGAGATTTGCAACAGAAAAAAAAAAAAAAAAACTCATGGAAGCAAGAAGGGGAACCAAAATAATCAGCACTCTAAAACTGTACATGTACAACGATTAAAATACATTAATAAAGTTAAACATCTAAAAAAGTATATTAATTGATTGAGAATTGATATGAAAAAGGCAGAACGAAAAGAAAAACGTATCCCAAACACTACGTACATTTAAATAGTAACAGTTCTAACAGAATGAGTAAATGAAACAGTAATAGAAAAAAAGAAAAAAAAAAAGTGATGAAAGCTCAACAGACAAAGCTGCCAAGGACAAGTTTCAATGGAAACTAAACAAAAACCTTTGTGAAAAAACAAGGTATTTTCACAAGGGAAAAAAAACAAAAAGGTTAAAGATCTACTAGTGGTGATGAACAGAAACGAACCCCCGGCTCCCAGCTCCAAGACACTAGTGTGGATCTGACAGAGTTGAATAGATGTCAATTAGAAACAAATCAGCTCGATTAAATGCCTCTTTCAGCGTTTCCTTCACCTCCCTTTCTTACATTTTTGCAAGTGAGGTAAAAGAAGCTTACTAAGTGTGGATCCATCACATCTTCTCAGATCTGCAAAAATATCCGGGTACAGCTATGTGAAGCATTAGAAGCAGAAAGACTCGACTATGTGTGCGTGTGACTCAGAAAGTGGCAAATTATCTACATGGGATGTCGTTTCAACATCCTTACTTGACCTTTCCACACCTATTCTTTGGATAAAACTTATATCCAACCAGTTATCCCACCAAACAAGTACTCGCATGTATTTTTTGGAATTTGTTGTAACCTGCTAGGAATGCCAGATGGATGGAGTTTTTTTGGGGTGAAACCTTGTAACTCCTATTTTGGTTATATACATTTTTTTTAAGCTTCAATTGAGGGATTACATGACCCTCTATGGGTTGAAAAGAAGTTCTACGCCCCTTGAGCTGATAAAACCCTTTTAAAATCCCACTGGATAAACTCAAAAATGCACGGTTGTCAAGCTAAAAACAAGGCAGTTTTTCTTAGTTCCTGAAAAGTTGACATTTTGGAGATACAAGGTGTTCACCCAAGAAAAGCAGTTGACTATTAAAATATGAATGTATTAGTTTTCTGTGACCGCCAACTGTACTGCTGCAGTAAACCTATCTGGTGCTAGGTTAAAAGAAATACCAGGAACCATCTGCAAATACTATTTTGACCCAGTCTATATCCAACATAAAAAACAACACAAGTGATTTATGATTGAGTACTACTTTCATACCATTTTTTTTAAATACATTACTGTTATCCATATTGACAATATGTAGCCAATATTTAGTCGTTTCTTTCTCATCTCTTGACTGGCCTTTCAGCATTTCATAACACAGGTCCCATTACATTACTTCAAGTTACAGTAGCTACGACAGACAAGTAACTGCATTACATTACTTCAAGTTACAGTAGCTATGACAGACATGTAACTCACTGAGAACATATACTGTATGGCTGTTCTCTGGGAACAGGGGACCAGGGGACCAGGAGGGGATAGTGTGTTCAAAAAAAAAATCAACAAATCTGCTAAGCATGTACTTAAGGCTCAGACACATAACCACACAGCGTACTTTACATGAACGTCTACCATGTGCTATCGACCTAAACGCACCGAGGCTCTGACTAAGATTGTAAACCTCACAGCCACAATGCTACCCTGTACACACACAGCAGACACAGAAACAGACAGACAGGCTGGTATCACTGAGCTAGGATCAATAAGCTAGACATATTCACCCTGTAGCAATTCGTAATAAGTAAATCGATTTTCTTCATCTCTGTCACTTGTTTCTTCAGACAGTTTGATGTCTAGCTCACTGATCCCATGTCTTGACGTGGGTAAACTCACTGGCTCAAGCCAACAGTGTTAGTCATCTAGTAGTTCATATTCACTGCCAGCGGCCAGATGGCTGTCACTCCACACAGCCACAGCGCAGTGACAACGGAGAGGAGGCAAAGACAAAACAGCTAATATGTAACATTTTTCTACTGAGAACGGAAATTCATCACGAGTACCACAGTACTCGTAGTTAGTTAGGTCCAGTCGAAGCATTTGTGTTATAGGCAGGTAAATATCTCCAGACGCTAGGGCTAAGGCTGAACACAAATAGACAGATTAAAAACAGACACACGGGCCAAGAACCAGCTCTGTCACAGTGTCTAGCCATCAAGTTAATCAGCCTCCAAATCAGAGGTAAGATGTGTGGTGTTTTCTAGCCTCTTCTCCCGTTCAACCCGGGGCTGTGTTCCAGGCTGCCTACACTGCGGCAGTTGGCTGCCATTTCCACCAGACTGCCAAAAGGAGTCTAGACGGTCTGCAACACCCCCAGGTCTGTGTCAGTCTGTATCAGGGGCTGCTGCCCCCTTCCACATCACTGTCGTCGGGAGCCCCCCTGTAAATTGGGCTCTTGCTCTGCAGCGCAGGCTCGTATTTGCGTGGGGAGGAGCTGCTGCTGGCCTCGCTGCTGTTCCTAATGCCATAGAGGAAGTAGATGGCGAAGCCTGGACAGGAGAGAGGAGAGAGAAAGTTACAGAACAGAGTTACACAGGAATGCGTAGCACTAGCAATGCACCAAAAACGGTATTAGCAATGTTTTAGTGTCGTACCGATGGCCATCCAGACAGCGAAGCGGCACCATGTCGCCAGGTCCAGCTGCATCATGAGGTAAATGTTGATAAATACACTGAACAGCGGCAGCCAGGGAAGCAGAGGGACCTGGAGAGGATACAGAGAAGGAGGGAATGAATTCCTAAGTCTCTGAAGGAATAGAGTCTGCATCAATTTAAGATATGGTTTATGTTTAAGGCATTTCTGCTCTACTGGGCAGCACACAATGGAAGCTGATAGGGAGAGTGTGAGGGAATGACGAGACAAAGGTGATGCAGATTTGAACCCACAACATCATAAGTGAACGGTGGGCACCTTAGCCTCCTCTCAGAGTCAGCATCACTAACATAACAGTGTAGTAACTGCAACATAAAGACCTTATTCTAGACGCAGAGAAAATTACAGGAATCGTTTGTGTGAGGCATTGCGTGTGTTCCCAGGGTACGGCAGTTACCTTGAAGGTGAGAGCCTCTTTGCTCTCAGGCTGTCTCCAGATGATGACGACGCAGACGGCACACAGCAGAGTCAAAATGACACACGCCGCTATGACGACGTGTGTCGCTTGGCTGCTCAGCTGCCCGGTCAACAGACTTGGGAGACAACTGGCCAACACCACACACAGCACAGTGATGAAAACCGCTGCAAAGAGGGAAGGAGAGAGAAGAGATTATATTAGTTCTATTAGTGTCACCAAGACCCAAGTATGTGTATGTTTGTCTTTCCCCCCCCCTTGTAAAAGTGGATTGGACAGCGCATTCACCTTAAGGTTTTTTTCATTAAGAGACAGAATGAAGGTTGATAGGGAGAAACAGGAGATACAATTTTTGATTCAAGGCCAGCGGGCTACATGCGTTTCAGCCTCATCTCAGGCATACTTACAAATAATAGCTGTGGTAGCATAGACGATTTTCCCAGACGTCTGTGTTGGCGAGTTCCCACTGGGGCAGAAGAGCAGCTTGGCGGTGAAACTCTCCCGGAGCGGCCTGTCCTCCATCTCCATGCCGTACTCGTCGCCGCTGTCCCCTCCGCTTACGGCCACCTTCTCCCCTCCCACCAGCTCCACCAGCTTCTCCGTCTGGCTGGACGAACTCAGGCTGCCAGGCTGGTACCTTTAGAGAGAGGTAGGATGTGTGAGAACAGAGGTTGATGTATGCAGCGTTTCCTTTACATGAACTTAGCTGGAAAATTGCCCTGACAGCTAGAAAGATGGAAATATAATGAATTGCACCATCTGGTCTTAAGTGTTTAGCCTGTCCTCCCCCTCAAAAAATTAATTAAATTACAGGAAACACATATGAATAAGGAGATGTGATTTATGCAGAGCACAAGTCCTTACCCAACTCTTGCAAAGAGGAAAAGTCAATTTAAAACAAGTCCAATGCCAATGTAAGAATGGGACTGCACAATTGACCCTGGTCTTTTACCAATACACAAGATATAATGCAACTATCCCTTGTGCTATTAAACTGGCATTACCTGTACATGGTAATGACATTAGTACAATAGCTACTACAGAATAATTAGCACACTATTATGGCTTCAAAAGACTTGGCTGACTAGGTCAGTTGAGTCCATGGCTAGTAGAGAGTAAAGCACTTACCTCAGGATGAGGACACAGATGGCCACTAAGGAGTAGGCCAATAGAGTTCCAATGGACATGAGGTCAACCAGAGCTGCCAGGTCAAACAGGAAGGCCATCAGGGCTAAATGGAGAAAAGACAACGTTTAAAAATAACACACACATTACTATCAGTAGCTATAAGTCTGCAGTACTTTTCTTATCAAATTTACATTTTACCTCATCTCTGAGATGAATGCAAGCAATGCTTTTACCGATTTGAATTAATGCTTGGATGCAAAATGTAGCCTAAAAACTCCTGAGTAATCTTTTCCCAGACTGCTGTAAGAGTAAAGTGTTATTGATCCTGAACAGACAGCCTGTCAGACAGCCAGCGAGATACAGCTGAGCTCAGTAGACAGACCTGTGACCCTGGCAAACTAAAAAAAAACAAAGAAAAAAACAAAAAAAAAGAGGCGACATCAAGAGGGATAGACATAGATAGACATAGCAAGGACAGCCTGCCTGCCCTTGCCGATGAACAAACAAGACAAACAGGATATGGGCAGATACTAATAGACAGACACACAGGGTGGACAGAAAGAAAGAAAGAAAGAGACAGCTGAGAAGCGAGCCTACCTGCAACGATGCCAGAGACGATGGTAGCCAGGAGCGGGGTCTTGGTGCGCTCGTTCATCCTGGACAGCGCTCTGAACAGCAGCCCGTCCTCTGCCATGGCGTAGATGACGCGGGGCATAGGGAACATGGAGCCCAGTAGACTGAAGCACAGAAGAGAGGAAACTAATAGTTAGCCTGACACAAACGCTGGACAGTACCATATCAAAGGAATATGGAGTGGCAAAACAAGAATCTCAACATGGACTTTTCACTCACCTGGTGGAGAGAGCGCAGAGAGACCCCACAGCCACTATGTATCTGGCGGGGGCCCAGCCCACATAGCTGAAGGCCTCGGGCAGGGGGCTCTGGGTGTTCAGCTGGTAGTAGGGCATCATCAGGGTCAGAGCCGCGGACACGCCGAAGTAGGCAAAGAAACAGATCAGCAGCGAGGCCACGATGCCAATAGGAATGGAACGCATGGGGTTCTTGGCTTCCTCACCTGGGGACAACAGGAGAAAAAAAAAAAAAAAAAAAAAAGGATGATTAGTTGGTGGCCAGAGTTCATGTGAGGAAGTCAACTGGAAAAAATAAAACTCTTCCTACTAGATGAGGAATTTGTCTGACGCAAACAACTAGCAACCGCTTTTGCCGCGAGGTGAGGTTGAAATTTTAAGATTGCTGCGTAAATGCTTTCATTTTAGAGCCATGTCAAACTCAAAGATATGGGCTTGTCAGAGATCAAGAGCTGCATGACAATATTCCAAGATTAGGGTTTGACACTCAGCCAGTTTGATCGCGACCTAGGACCCCGATTCAGATCTTGATTTAAAGCGCTGCGCACTTGAGGGGATGAATAAGTAAATCAAGGCGTATCCATAAGATTTGTGGATTCTGACCCTTTACTTAGGTCCGTTGGTGTGTCTTTCCTAGCGCGTCCAAAACCCTGTAATATGTCTATCGCTCCCATTGGTTTCCTGGTGTAAAACAAGAAATCTGTGTATGATGTTTCCTGTCAGCCGGACAAGGTGTCCGGGGATGTTGTGGGAACACCTCAGGGCTCTGGCTCCCACTGCCTATCCATGTATTTATGTATGCACTGATGAGCAAAGATACACAACCAAGGAGTGTGTGCTATCCAAACATTAGCTGCACATGTGACCATAAAGACAGAGCGCACAAGGACAAATTTACATGAATAGAAAAATGTTCCAGTGAAATGCAGAATAGCATTTGTCACAAGGACATGTTGCAAATTCAATCTTTTTGCGAGTCGTCCTCAACGAAACCGATTTAAATGCATGTGTGGCAATGACTCAGCATCAAGACATGAAAAGGAAAAAAAGTCCTAATTTTTCTGCCATAGCAATGGACAAACAAGCAAAGGTTTTGAATAAACCTCTGTGCAAGTAAAGGCACGCCCAAAAACCTCACATAACTTTACAGTCTGAATCGGGCCCATAGTGAAATCAATCCATTGAGATACTGACAATATAATTATGATCTATATGCATCTGTTAGTTAGTTATGGTGAAGTTTGCCTTTTACATTTAAATGAATGTTAAAACCACTCACTTGTTGTGGCGATGCAGTCAAAGCCCACAAAGGCGTAGAAGCAGGTGGCAGCACCAGACAGAATCCCTTTCAGACCAAATGGAGCGAAACCACCTACGCCAAATTCGTTTTCAACACTGGGTGGCAGAGGAAGAGAGGAACACAGTTTGGTCAGTTGGATAAAATTCTAATCATCAACCATACATAAAAACAGTAAGACTATAACTTCATTCACTGACTGGTGCTTGTGTCAAATACTTACTCTAAAGGCGTGCTTTTGTTGGTGACGTTGTAGTACTCGACGTAGTCCTCCATTGTGAGGTTCCAGTTGGCCGAGTCTCCTTTAACAAAGCCGGAGATGATAACGAAGCCCAACACCACCAGGTTGATGCCCGTGAAGATCTTATTCACCAACGCCGACTCGCTCACACCAAAGGCCAGAAGTCCTGAGGGGGGGGCAGGAAGGACAGGGAGAGAGGGAGGAAAAAGAAAGGGGGATAAGGAGGGAGAGGGATGGGAGAACGCATATTTCAGCACCACTTATTGCATGTTCTGGTGTGTGGGTGGATGTGTTGTTGCTTCATCACTTCCAACATACCATCAGTCAGTGACACCCATCATTGCAACTGGCATAGCATCCCACACTAGCTGCTATGATATTAGTGTGATAACTGATTATTATGCCATTTATTTCATTTAGGATGCCAACAAGAAAACACATTTTTCTACTCTGCCAGCAACCAGCCATCACCTAAGGTTTTTTATCGCCACTATCCTTTTGAAAAATTTTATCTGGGTGGTAAAGAGGTAGGCTAGTCTTGGAATCCAACAAACACCTTGGGTAAGAAGTAGGGATGGGACGATATTGTCACTGAACTTTTATTAATTACATAGTATCATGAATCATGAACCCTGTATCGAAACGTATTTGAGATAAGCATATCGTCCCATCCCTAGTAAGAAGGGCTTTCTGTGTGGAGTACTAGCAAGACAAACTCACCGGTGAGCAGCAGGACCAGGATGAGGGCGAACAGGTCGGGGTACTCTGCCAGGACATTCCCTGGCACCTTCATTGCCATGGAAGCTTTGAAGAACCCAGAGATCTTCTGTTCCACCAGGTTGTCAAAGGTTGAGCTCCATGCCCTTGCCACACTGGCCGTACCTGAGAGAGAGGACAGAAACAGAGATAAGTTGTGATGGGATGTGATGACAGGAAAATGAGCTGCCTTCCGCAAGCTTCTCTCATTCTTCATAAGCTGCCAAGGGAAGACAGGATTCATCATCTGCACCATGTCATTTTCATTTTTTACTCAGGGAGTGTAATAAAATTAATTTAATTGATCAATGTCACTGTGGTATGAACAGGAGTCGCTATATAAAGCATGCCACAGTAAATTCACTGAAACATTAGTAAGCTCACCGATCACATAGGAGAGGATGAGGTTCCACCCTGTGATAAAGGCCCAGATCTCTCCAACCGTCACGTAGCTGTAAAGGTATGCAGAACCCGTCTTGGGGACGCGGGCGCCAAATTCAGCATAGCAGAGTCCCGCCAACATGGAGGAGAGCGCAGCGATTAGGAAACAGAGGACAATGGCGGGTCCTGCCTTCTCTCTGGCCACCTCGCCGGCGAGTACGTAGACGCCAGCGCCAAGTGTGGAGCCGACCCCCAGGGCAATGAGGTCCAGGGTGGACAGGCAGCGGGCGAAACGGGTCTCCTCGCCAGAGCAATCTAATGCCCGGCGACGCAGCAGGATTTTACCCAGGGTGGCCAGCTTGTTGGCCATATTTGGTGTGAGTGTGTGGGCGCTGAAGAGAGACTGTGTGTATCTTCTTTTTGTGAGTGTGTGTGTGAGTCACACAGCTGAAATGCAATGTGTGTGGCTGGACTGAGCAGAAGTAGTTTGGTAAACCAGGTGCTCGACTGCTATAGGTCCTTGAGTGTAGGTGTGTTCGTTTTAGCAACAGGCACTGAAGCAGACAGAGAACAGGAGGTGTCAGGTATGGTCACAGTATTTTGCAGCAGCAGATTAGGACCTGTGAGGAAACACAAAAAGAAAACAAGTTCAAAACAGGGAACTATTCAGCAATTGCCAAAGCTTAGATTTAGCACTGTGCAATGCTTTCCAACAACGAATATTTACTAACAAAAGGTACTCTGAACTGCAGGGAAACCAGAGCAGAGTTTATAAAAATCACAGAAACGCTCACAACTGAGATACTTTACCTCAGTGAGCACCATGCGCTCTACCAACTGAGCCACACTTCATGCTACAAGGAACAAGTTGTAATTTCATCTGTAATTTCTGCACTCATGTGTCCCACATCGGTTTCCAGTGAAGGCAGCTAATACCAGAGATGCTGGAACCCATTCTGGAATGTTCTTCTCCCCTCAAACAACCAAAGAGCTAATCAGTCAGTCAGTCAGCAGGGAAGGAGAGACGAGAAAGACATTTCACTACAGGAGCCTGTAATGTAGCTGTGCAAATACCAGTTATGTAACTTCCTGGAATTCATACCTCCACCTCTGAATGTAATAGCACATCATGAGACATGGAGAAGGCTTATGAAAACACAAGACATTGTAATAGTGTCAGTCTACTAGGTTTTAATCTAATCTTACTTACGTAAATAAACGTAACATGGCACACACCTTTATAAAAACAAAAGAACACCTAGCTTAGTACTTCACCACTCCCTTACTGAGATCCCGGCAATTCTACTACTCGTGTTTCGTTTTTTCAGCAGATAGAGGCTGACAGGGAGAAGCCTGGGAAAGCCAGAGGGTGCGAAGGGACGATATGGCTGCAGCCGGCCCAGCTAATGTCAACAAGGAGGAGGGGGACAGTGATAGCCAGCAGATTGATAAGGTGAACCAGCCACACTAGGAGAAAGTCGAGAGAATACTACAATGCAGCTGCTACATAAAAAAAAGAAAAGATAATAGAACGAACGAAAAGACACTCCTGTGCTGCGCTCTTTCACAGCACCTCTACTATCATCATCACCAACTAAAGCTATGGGTGAGCACTTGATATTGTCTATTTGTGAACCAAATAGACAATGTGTGTGCAGTAGAGGAAATCACCATCATCAAACCTCCTATACTAGATGCAGAGGACAGTTCTGCTACAGTCAATGAATATTTTCATATTTCAAATTTTTTTTTTTTTTTTTTTTTTTTACAATATTACTAGAAGGGTTCAGATACTATTGTTGACAGGTCGTCAAGTGTGCTTTTGGTAGTGAACTGTGGTGACTTCTAGTTAGAACTGTACACATTGCTAACAATTTCAACTTTTTTTATTATGGTTTTTATCATCCTTGCTCTGTGAAGTTATTTGTAACATCCTTGTTAAATGCACTTAAAACTGAACACCTGAACTTACAAGAGACTGGTGACTGGTGACTAGAAAGGTGGTTTGAAATCTGAGCAATCCTCAAAATCTCTTTTAAGAATTAAATTCATTCATTCATTCACACACACACACACACACACACACACACACGAACCATCTTCAAGGACAGCAGCAACAAAGCTTACGTCAATAGCGATAAGCATGTCAAGTCCAGGAAAGGGTCAATGATAATAATGATTACACCATGTTCAGCAAAACACACACACACACACACACAAGGAGTTCATGACAGTCCAAGGACATGCTGCAAAGCAATACTGACAATAATGAGCAATACTGTTGTGGTAGTCAGATTCCAGGATGGATGGACACACACACACCTGACGTCAATCACCATTTG
Organism: Centroberyx affinis; assembly: GCF_046629955.1. NCBI lineage: Eukaryota > Metazoa > Chordata > Actinopteri > Beryciformes > Berycidae > Centroberyx > Centroberyx affinis. The sequence continues at coordinate 207,094 of NW_027282514.1, read as the reverse complement.
TGCATAAAGTCACAAAGCTGTTGTAAATTCAGGTGCAACGACATGAGTATACACAATGTCACAAGAGGTCAACAGCACCAACAAGGCCCCAGGTTGATGACCTTTGTGGTATGTTTTGGTCGTTATGTATGCACGGCAACATACCAAGCACACGCCCCAAGTGTGCACACACATGCACAGGAAAGTTTTTGGCCATTACATTTATTCTAGGCAGTAGACTGTAGAATTTAAAAATGATAAAAGTGCTATATAGAATTGACAATTTTTACATGGATCAGTGTCTCCCCATAGCCTATGCCTAGACTGCAGGCAGTGGAAACACCTGGTGCTTCAAAAGGTTTGGTAGGTGCGTCCACCCCACCTTGCCGAAAAAATGCTCAGCAAGATTTTGGGCCAACAGTAAGAATGTAATCTGCCAGGCGGTTGTTTTTGCCAAGTGCCTCTTCTAGAAGCACACATACCGGAAAACAGATTCTTTAGCCTAATTCTCCAAGCAATGTTGGCATATTTGATAAATGTGATGTAGTTGTAAGAATTTCTGTCATTTCAATGATTGTTTTTGAGTAGGCTAATGAAGGATTTGGGGCACATTCTTATAATCAGAGGCTTAATTAAAAGCTTAAATTAAAAAAATGTAGGCATTATAATTGTTTCTGTAAAGTTGGATAACTGTCCGAATAGAACAGATACATAAGCAAAATGACTAACATTTCTGAGCCGTTTCTGCTGTCACACCAAAGCAAGTTAACCTTATCTGCAAATACTACACCAGGGTTGTGACAATGAAACGCCCTTTTCATGGACGAACCAATAACAATTTGACAAAAAGGATCGTGCTGATGTGTGTGTTGGCATACAATTCTATATAATTAAACAATTAAACAATCCTCATCCTGGAGCTTTCCAAGAATAAACAGCTACCCACAGTTCTCAGAGGTTTGACGACAGACTCATGGCTATGTAAACATTTCTTGTGGTGACCCAATTGATGCTATTTTCAGATTGACAAAACATGAATCTAGCCTATCTCTTTGCTGCATCATACCTTGTGATGCCCTAACTGATGACATTTACTGATTGACAAAAGATCCACCTGTCCTTCACATTCTTGCATTTCATTAAATTTGTGCCACGAATTTGATGTAGAGTTAAGTTCCTCTTGAAATCCACTGGTAGTGGATACCTGCAATTTTCCCAAAAGAGGTTTAAGGTCAGTATTGGGGCAGAACTGTTGCCCCAATGATGCCAGTCTGAAGCCGTTGCTGCCATGACACCTGAGCCTCGGTGCGCCCGATGACGAGGCAGACGGACATTTCAGGCCTATCAGTCATGACAGTGGACAGGCAGCAAAGAGAACAAGTGAAACACTAACCCGACAGTACAGGTGGTGGTGTGGTACAGTCTGGACCTGTGCACGTGGCTGTCTGCAAGGGTCAGAAATTAACCGGGGCTCTGGGCAAAAATGCCCTTTCAAGTTCATTGACTGCCTGTGAAATTAAAGATGATGGAGCAAAAAATTTTTGCCTTTCACTCCGTTCATATTTTTTCGTCGAGTTATCAAATATTTGCCACTAAGGGAATCTTTCCACTGCATTCTGGATGAGAAAAATGGATCGGTTTTTGATTAGTAAACGACTGCGTACGCATCCTGAAGCAGTACAAAATGTTGGCACCACACTGCCAGCAGTAGAAGAAAATGCCGAAACCACACAAACCACTGCATCAACAAAAAATAAAACTTAAAAAATTCAACAATCGAAGGACGGAGGATGGACTGGCTGGGGACAGAGACGGGAAAACAGCACCATCTTCCTCTGTAAGGACTGCTGCAGGTTTCTATCAGTGGGAAAGAAGTGTGGGATGTTTCAGTACAATTACAACATTCTATTAATACCATTAAAACAATAAAACCTACATTATCAAAGCGCTTCTCGTCTTACCATTTCAAAAGAGAATATCCTGCCTAGTACAGTTAGGTGTTGAGAGAAAAAACAAACACCGTCAAACAATGAAATTTAAAAAAGCACAGAAAGAAACCGACAACCGCAACAATAAACATTCAGCCTTGTGAAGAGTGATGGGAAACTGGTACATAGTGGACATGCCGCCGCTCCCCGCTTGGCGTGACATTCCAAGTAGCATTTACCACTCCCACACCAGGAACTGAGATCTGAGCGTGTAAATATTGTGTCAATAAACATTCACTACCAAACTACTGTGCCCAACCGACTCTGATCTCCTCAGGGGTTGGCCCAGCATCGTACATACCTTCAGTAAGTGGGTCAAAAGTTTAATTCAAACCAGGCAAAATTAGGTTGTAGAACACCTATAACACTTAAGATTACTAATTTCTTAACTGAAAATTAGTACAACCACAACTCCAACACAGACAAGATTGATTTATTGGGGAATGTGTTCAGATCTGTACTTCCTTAGTGAAAGTAAGCATGTTTTCTGGAGTTTTCAGAGATACAATAGTAAAGTTCCTAGCTCAAGGTAACATACAAATGTACACCTAACTGCTGTTTGGCCTCACTTTAGGGTGGTCTCATTAAAATGATGCTAAAAGCACCTTATACCATCACCTCAGCCAGTTAATAGGCTAATCTTTTCCTTGTGGCTTTCACGAGGGTGCCCGCATGTGTGTGTGTGTGTGTAAGTGGGGCAGATTTACGTCAGGTTGCAAGGAGGCGTGGCTGTAGGTGAAGCGCAATACTCAGAAAGGTGCCGTCTGCAAACTCCACCACGTAACACCCCCCACACACACACCCACACACTCACAAGAGTGAGTCTAACCACAAGAGTAAACCAGCCTGCTAGATGACTTCCACGCCCCGAGCTGGCAGCCATTTTCCATTCCACGTTGTAAAATGAATACAGATGACTTTGGCTAGGAAACAACAACAAAAAAAATGTTAAGAGATACTGACAGGAGTCTCCATTTTTCATTCGGCTATAATCAACTTGTCCAGTTGGATTCGACTGTGTAGCCTCCTTAGCCACATGTAAACTTGATCCTAGTCCCTTCAGCTATAACACACTAATTCACCAAAATGGGACCAACTAAATGGCACTTAAACCTTAAAAAAGAGAAAAAAAACACTCCACAGTCCACACCTACCTCACATGGAGGACTATGGCCAACGGCACAACGGGGTTACAACAGGTTGCAGGTCTAATGGTCCTGTTACTTGATTGAGGATTGCTGCTGCTGCTGCTGCCACAGACTCTTAAGAGGATTAGCAGGAGAACTAACAAACCTGCTAATGTCATTATAGCCTGTTGCTGCTGCTCTCTCCATCCATCTCAACAACGCATGGCTTTGTTTTGACTGCCACAGTAAACAACAACAACACAGCTCTCCGTTGTTGACTGGCTTATTTCGGTTGTATTAAGGTAGAACTGGTAAATAAATTATCAAATGCAAACCAGATTAAATGATTCGATTATGTGTCCTCTAAAATGTCGACATTATTCTATAGCATTATCTCACCTTGCCACCCAGACTTAAAACAAGTTTAACTGTTAAAAAAAGGAGAATGGCACAGTCTGTGACGAAAGAGGATTTAGAAATCCTTGGAAACTCAGACTTTTCCAGGCTCCCCGTCTCACAGGTTTAATACAAAATATTCAGGGGTGTCCACAGAAACCTCTTTGTGACGCACTGACTTATGTGCACAATACTACCAGCTAGTCCACATCCGGTGCATCATGTGAGCTAAACGGGACACATGAACCTAGGTAAGAACGAAGTGGTAGAAACAAGACATCGACTAAACTATAGAGTTATAGACGGGCAGCCCATCTGACCGAAACGTCCATGCAGCAAAGACAGATGAAAAAAGAAGAGAGAAACCAAAAAGAAAAATCTAAGAAAATGATCATGTAAAAATAGCTGCATGACAATTAACAGCGATAATCCAAAGAAAACTGGAATGAGATTTGTTTCCCTAATATGAGCCGGTGTTGGGGAAGGGGCGGGGGGGGGGGGGGGGGGGCAACAAAGGAACATCATGTTCAGTACCCTGCAGGGTCAACCTTAGTAGGAGGAGTGAACGTGAACTCCTGTAACCCGGGAAGGTGCGCTGCATGATGGCAGGCGAACTATAGCTCATGCGTCACAGACAATGGCTGTGTGACCGTTTGAAGTTATGGAACAGTGTGTCTTTTGAGCCGTGTATGTGTACACTGCATGTGCATATGGAGGCCGTGTGTGTGTTTCTGTTGACTGGTGTGTGTGTGTGTGTGTACTCTTGTGTGGACAGACTGACCGCTGGGACTGAACTGAGCGACCCTTTAAGTCAACTGGCCGGGCGCCACCATTACCACTAACAACCGCTCTCCCCGTGTGATGGAATGTGACAAACGAAGAATTCACTCACTCTCCCATGAGCAACACCGGCGCTATTAACTTCCCTCGCCACTCGTCACCACCAACAGAGGCACCCTCGACTCTCCAGCAGAAATGATAGTGATTTAACACGGCTGGCTAGCCTTTCTTATCACTGTACATTATCTGGAAACGTGTACGCCAACATGTTAGTAAAGATACAGTCTATCATTTCAGAAGAGATTAAACATGCACAAAAACACAACAGGAGTTTCTAATATGATAATAATATTCCACCCATCTTTGTGGCTCAATAGGCATAACACACTTTTGAATATTTTGTTTTGACTACCTAAACACAAGGTTGCCGTCTTAGCCAATTTTATACTGTGGCAAGACAAACCTTGCCACAGTATACTCACCCAAATCTGCTATAGGTTTGTGTTAGATGGGGCTATTGGGACCAGAATCATGATTTGATTGTGGTTGATGACCTTAAATCTTCCAAATCTACCCCTTTGTGAAACACACCCAGTATTTCTGATTCAGTTCCCTTCTTCTGTCCATTACTCAATAGGATGTAACGACTCTGACAGTCATCGGCCCATTAAGCCTTTTCTATCAAACTAGTTGCTCTCAAATTCCTCTCAGGCCACAGTGACCTAATGTCTGGGAGAGGAATGTTGACGCTTAAAACATGTTCAAGAAAGGTGTTTTCTTTGTTTCGGCTGCCGTGGGAAAATTGCCCCCGCAGCTAGAAAAATGTAAATACAATGTAAATTCAACATCTGAGCTTATTTCTCAGCCCACACATGACAAGCTGGGAACGCTGTTGAAGAAATTAGTTAGTACCGTAGATCTTAAAAAGTTGCTCTTTGATAGGAATTAATAAGTCCTGCATCTCATGAAGCAAGTTCAGGACTTTTGCCTTTCGCTGTCCTGAGCTGTCAGTCCAGTTCAGGTAGTGACAGGTGGCATTTGGCTGCCTGGTTAGTGCTACAACCCGAGTGAGCACCGACTCCACCTCATGTAATGCCAACACTTAACCTAATTTGTCATGCAAATTAAGAGTCACATTACACACCCTGGTGACTACCTTCCTTCACTCTTGCGCTCACCACAATTATTTTAGTTGCTCTGGTCAACTAGGAGTAGCTGTCATCGCTAGCTGATGCAATAGGGACACAGACAGCACCATGCTACATTTACAGGGGCTCATGTCTCGAAACGATGACTCACTTTGATGTCTCTCGCAGGTGCAGATGTTGTGAAGCCGGGAGACCGCACAAAATAATGTTTATCGATAAGTTAGCTCGCCTGCTACCAGTTTCAACCGGACTGAAAGATGCAACTATCCAACTGTCCTCTGCAAGTGACTGCTGCTTACTAACGAGCTACGTGGCTCAGTCGGCTCTCGCGTGGTGGAACTGCTACCTTCAAGTGCTGCCATAATACCGTAATTACCAAATGTACACATATAAAGGACCTGACAAAGCGGTAAATACGACTGCAAAAGTGGGAATTTTCTGATACTAGACTTGCCGAGATGCGACCTTTAGGGGACGGAGTGCACGGAAGCCGTTTTAATAACCGAAGGTAAAAGTTATGTTTTAGTATTATGCAATTGTTCGGTGTTCTAGGTAAGTAGTATGGTTGTTGAGTTTTACATTTTAACTCGTTAACACTTAGTCACACGTTTTATTCAGTTCTTCAGCTCTGTGCTACTTGGTTTCTAAAATAAATAAATAAATAAATAAAACAAACTGCTTTTGTCACAAGGTCCTTGTTGTGATTATATCCGACGAATGCTTGACAATCGGAAGAGGGAGTTTACGAGGAGCCACTGAAGGCAGCAGTACATCTCACGCTTTGTAGCAACCACGACGCTACCAGTAATAGCGTGTGTGTGCTAGCACGCTAGTACCAAAAACAATGAATGAAAACTCGTACTGATAGCCACTGAAACGTGGTGAGCTATGTCATTAAAATTTGAAGACCTTCTCGTCGTTTTTTCCACAACTGTCCTGTTTCGACTATGTCTCCGCTTTTCCGTGTACGTAGTGGTCTCTATCAGCTGATTACCCGCTTAAATGACAATTAAACCGCCTTACCAGACGTAAACTATTACGAATCGCGTATTTGTCTGTAACGCCTTGCTAGAAAATGTACCATTTTTTATTTTTCTTTGCAAATTAACGTTACACATTGAAGACGGGAAACATTAAGCACTTCACGAATTGGTGCGCCTTTATATTTGACAACACACGAGGAGGATTGCATCAGTCCACTTCTACCACAAGGTGAGTACTACAGTTAGCGGAAGCGGAGTACATCTGATAAAAAAAAAAAATCTCTAGCCTACAACTCGATAAACATAAAATATAACACAGTTTTATGTTGTGATTAAACATTAACACTGTTACCTTTTTATGTCGTCTTGCAGATATGTTCAAATGACCAGCGACGAAACGAGACAGCGGCTGATTCCGCGGTAGCTGACGAAATATCCCGCTCGGGTGTGTTGGTGTGTGGTTTTGATCATCCGCGAGGGGCGGGGTGTATAAACAAACCGTGACGCAGCTCGAGAGGTGGAGCTTGCCATTCATGAATGGAAGTATATGACGTTTTTTTCCACCCATAAAACATTTATGACACGGTTGCAGTGTGATATCAAAAATGTCGTAGAGTTTTAGAAAGGCAGAGAAAAGAGCGAGAGAGAGAGAGAGAGAGAATGGAAGAGAGCGTGTGCGCGCGCATGTATGTCCATGCGCTCGTGTTTGTGTGCGTATGCGTGTGTTCTTGCCTAAATAGGCATGCCCATATATGGAAAACCAGCGTCAGTCTCCTCCCCTTCTCCAAACTATCTATAGGCTCCAGCGGCTCTCCACTGTATCCGCTGTTGCTTTGTTCCACAGATTAAACGAAAAGGAGGGAAAGACCTGAACAATGTCCTTCATGCCGTCTGCGCACCCAGTGACCTTTATCTGGGCATGTTGGTAGCCTTTTTAACTGGACAGTCTTCAAATCTCATGTAAAATACGGGAAATCACCTACAGTATGCTTTGCCAACTGTAAACTGGGGATACACCACAGAATTTTTAAAATCCTAATAGATTATGAAAAGACTGGGCGTATACACTAACCAACTGGTTTCTGCAGGTTTTTCATGACGACTGAAAAACTGGGGATCACACACTTAACGACTATACGCCAGATGGGAGATCACACACTACTCGACTGGTCACTGCAACTGAACCAAACTGAACGCACCAAACTCACATGAAAACACGAGCTCTCGCGGTACGCTACGAGATGCCGATAGCAAAGCAAACACGGGGGTACAGCATAGATATAAATTCACATTATACATTTTTATGGGTACTAGAGTTGCTGTTGTTGTTGCGCCACCATCTGCATGGAATAAAGGACGAAACAGAGGGCAAAACAGTCCGTGTATTTTTTGGTCATTCTATTTTCTTTTCAGAAACAGAAAATAAAAAATGAAAAACGAATGATGATTTAATTTTCATTTCAAAATTCAAAAATGGAAAACCGAAATATTCAAGGCATTGTCCGTTTTCCTGGTGAGAAACAGGCAACATTTACAAAGGACTTGATTTTCCTTTTTTCCTTTGTAAAACAGAAAATAAAATAACAAAAACTTAAAAAAGCCAATTTTGGGATTGCAACCTTTAGTGAACAATATAGAGCTGTGCGTCTTTCAGCACCATCGAGGCCTGGAAAGCAGAAAGGAGAGAGAGAAGCAGACAGGGAGGAAATAAAATGACCAAAAAATACACAGACCCAAAACGCATTTACATAAAGTTGTGGAAGGGCAGACTTGGCAGTATGGACCGCAGAGGAGCTGCAGGTGAGCAGCAATAATGTGAATCAAATACCTGTTGCTACATAATGGAGCCAAAGCTATGAAGTGGGAGCTGGAAATGTTTGTAGGCGATGTTGGCTACGGTGACAGATGATTATGTTGCAAAACCGGACTGCGCATTTACATTGTCCGGTCAGGACTACCAACCGGACATGTAGGCTAATAAATAATAATTATAAAACCTGACTTTCCGGTCTAAAATCGGCATCTGGCAGCCAAGGTTTTGTGTATGAATCCTGGCTAAAATCGGGGCAATAGTTGTCTAGTGTTTCCCCAGCTGTAGCCCACACAAGTACGTCTGACAAACCCTGGATAACAAAACCATTAAAGAGGCAGGTATGAAGAGGCATCATGGGTCTATTATGGATAGAAAGAAAGCTAATAGTGGATGTAAAAGGGTGACAAACTAAAGTATGAGAGGAAAGTTGAGGAAAATCTCACCTCTGGACATTTAAGATCAGCTTGGCAGGATATAAAGACACCGACTGGTTCACAGCAGAGCAACAAACTCATCACAGACCGAATGACTTCTGTAATAGATTTGATGTTCATGGTTTCAGGAAAACAGCGTGGGCAATTGAGGTCAGTGTCATCCACTGCTGAGTCCTGACCATCATGTCTTGAATCAGTCACCCAAGGGCAGGAAACGCCCAGGTTTGGACAGAGAGAATAGTCAGTTGTGAGCCATTAGGCGACTCATTATATTCCAAACCTCCATGATCAAGCAAAAAGTACCAGAGGTCTGGAAAGAACAGTCACAGTCACCTCTCTTCCCAAAAAAGACGAAACCTGAAGATGATGAACGAGCTCAGATCAGTGGCCCTCACCGCATGAAAGTGTCACAACAACTTTTCAACTTTTCAACTTTACAGATGTTGGAGTTCACATTTGTGCATTTGTCATGCAGGTTTGCAAGTCATGTTACAACCACATAATACAAGTACAGCTTGTTTTGGCAGAATTTTAGGCCCATCATTAAGCCAGACATTGATGCATATTTCCAAAATATTTCATTGATATCAGCATGGCCTTTGCCTACCAGTGACCAACTACTCTCCCTCTGTTCTTTCACTCTTTCTCTCTCTCTCTCTCTCTCTCTCTCTCTCACACACACACACACACACACACCAAAACGATGGAATGTTGTATCTTCCTTTTTGATATACTTTCTTTTCCTGTATGTGTGTGGTTTCGACTTCCTTGTTATTGTTTCTGTTTCGGGGAGAGGCTGCACAGTGTCTTTTCTGGATTGCTTCTTTTTCATACCCCGATCTACATCCACAAAAGGAACTTTTAATAAAAGTGGATTTTTAAATTGAATGAACCTCTCCCTCTCTCTCCCTGTTTGACAGAACTATAGTAGCCACTCGTCTCACCTTTTGTCCTTGCCCAGCCACACTGCTTTGGGTTGCTCTTTCAATTTACTTCCACTTTATCAAGCTAACCCAACTGGGTGTCTCTGCAAACACAACAAGCGTCATGGCTGCACACTGGGCTCCAGTGTCAGAACCACTAACAAAACAGAACCTAATCTCAGCCTTGGCCCACTGTGCCCATCCAGTCTGCCTGCTTTCATTACTCGGGACAGGGCCAGCACATCAAAGCTCGCTGGTTTTGTAGGTCAGACAGACTTCACTGGCGAGGCGGGTCTCAGTGGTTTCATCAGCAGACGTATCCTAGGCTTCCTACACATTTCCCATTTCTAAATTACTTTTTACTCACCTTGTTATGTCTTTTTTTTACTGTTTTTTTTTAAGATAAAGGTTTCTGTTCAATATATTCTATGCTGGTAGCAGCTGGGTAGAATGAATCAGCTATTATTCTCTAGCTGAACATTATTCTTCACAACAACATAATGTTATACGTGAAACAGCCTACAACAACATCAATTGTGTAGTAATGTGTGTATGGGTATCATGAGCATACAACAGTTCCCCCCCCACTCTGTTCCAGACTTTCTGTCCAATTCCAAAACTGTTCAAGACAAGGAAATGATCAAAAACATTTTCCCGCCTTCTAGGAACTCTGCGCAGCTCAGGGCCGTTGTGCATGTATGTATATATAATTCCTATAATTACCATGTGTGTAAGCCACAATTGTGTCCAATTACAGTCATGTCTACTTTGGGTCACCTGCAGGTCGAGGTCCACATCACAGGATGGCTATTCTGGGAGAACTTTAATCCACCTGTGGCCAACATTCCCCTTTCCCTGTTAATCCCATCACTTCCTAGAGAAGATTGGCATCACGAAAAAGATTAGAAGACTTTCAGATTCAGGTTCTGTCAAATCAAAGGACCAAGTGTTGCCATATAAGTACCAGACCTACTTCCTACCTGCCGCATTAGCAGTATTTAATTTCTTGCTGTATTAAAATAGTGACATGATAGAGCATCAATCCTGTTTATAAACACTGTAAATTCTTATTTTTGCTTATGTACATTATTGTATGTTGTTGGTTTAATGTTTGTCATAGATGCTGCTTGCTTGGCCAGGTCTGTTAAAAAAATAATTTAAATCTTAAAGGTCAAACAAATAAATTATTACTCAATAATATTACTCAGCAACTCTCTTGGGATGCTTATGTTGAATGGGAACTGCACAGAAAAGTGGGTGTAGGGTTGCACCCAATGCGATGCCCAGGTAAAAATAGACAGAAAATATGAAATTGTTTTTTGTTAACCAGATGTGTCAGAAGTAGTAAATATTAGTCTGAATATTGTAAGGCCAACATACAGTCTTAATGTCTTTTATCATTATAAGTCTCTTCATATACTCTATGTACAAGTTGTGAAATTTATGTGCACAAAAGTAAAATATCCTCCAAAATAATACCTCTGGAAAACACATTTGACCATCACAAGCCCAATTAGGAGAAAAGCAGCATTTTAGTTTGCAGTGTTCCATCTTTTTTCTAAAATATTCAGTCAATCTCCTTTTCCATTTCACTTGTATTTAATTAGGTCATCTGTCAATCTGAGGTAATTCTTTTAAGTCCCGTGACTTTCTCTGATCCCTCTTTTTGGAAAGACTGCAGAATAGATGTGCTGCTTTTTGGCTCGTGACCCCTTAAAACGAAGCGATGCCCACTCGCGACCCCAGTTACAGAGTGGAGAACAGTTCAACCAAACAGTGATTTTCCCTTTTCAGGTTGTTTCATTACATTAATTATCAGAGGAGGCCTAAAGGCTGAAAACTATTCAGTTTTTCACAAAAAAGCAAAAATTAGACTTTTTCTATGCACACAAAAGGCTTATTTCTCTCAAATTTTGTTCACAAATTTGTTTAAATCCGTGTTAGTGAGCACTTCTCCTTTGCCAAGATAATCCATCCACCTGACAGGTGTGGCATATCAAGATGCTGATTAAACAGCATGGTTATTGCACAGGTGTACCTTGGGCTGCTCACAATAAAAGGCCACTCTAAAATGTGCAGTTTTATCTTAGAAAAAGTGTTAGATCTTTTGTTTCAACTCATGAAAAATGGGAGCAAAATCAAAAGTGTTGCGTTTATATTTTTGGTCAGAATAGAATTCCTTAATTTTTACAGTAATCACAAACAACAAAACTAACAGAAATGTGAGTAAAAGTGACTTGGATTTCTTCTTCAGTGTGGGCTGAAAAGAGACCAGTGGACATGACACAGCAGGCAGCAGGGAATTTTATTGGTGGATACAAACAACAAGGAAGTTCCTCTTCACCCATAGTGAAACTGCAATGATAACATGTATTAATACGCTTCACAATAATATTGATAGAAATAACAAAACCGCTGAAAATAAGAGAACAAGCCGTATTTCAGGTCAATAAACTAGATGCTGATTACTTCTTTAAACAATGAAATATTGTTCATAATGAACCTCTTGTCACAGTGCTTAGATATGGTTATTTACCTGACTTAACATTCCCAATAGCTGATTTGACAACACACAGCCAGAACTTAGGCATGATGATCCAACTGAGACAGCAGGGTTAAAATAACAAGTAATCATTAAACAATCGTGTGAAAGCGTGTCAAGAACATAAAGTTGGGGTTCATTTCCATGGGGAAAATGCTCGGACAAAACGAATGCCGTTTTACTGTCTCTTTTTGATAATGCTACATGTTGCTCGACTTTGGGAGGTTATCACCAATATCAAATCTCCACTAGCAAAAGGAAACACTACTGAAAGCAGGGAATGACACTTTTTAACTTGAACATCTAAACAATTAAAGACATTCATAACAATGTAATATTCATTGTATAAAAAAAAAAAAAAAAAAGGCAAAAAAATAAATTCTAGCTATGATAAAAATGATGGAACGTGTTTTCTTTTCGTTGATTAATAAATTCAAATTATGTATGCGGAATGACTAAATAAAGATATACCAAACAATTTATACATTTGATCTCTTACTCGGTTTTTCTCCAGGAGCAATAGGAGTTTTTCTATATCATTGATACTCATTAGTTCGGACATTTCCACCAGCTTTAATATGACATGATGTAGAAATAAATGTACATGGGCCAGCTCCAGCAGTCTGTATTGTCTTTCCAACAAGGGAGAAAGAGAAAGTGAGATTGAGAGAGAGAGAAAGAGAGAGAGGAAACATGAGAAACAATATAGTATCCTTCAATTAACGTGTACTTATTTCCAAAAGAACAGCGCTTGGAAATATCTAAAATATCAATAAATTCTGATGCACTGATAAAGTAAATTGCACAATATAGTAATGCTGTTTAGTCAGGGTTCCAACATATTTTCCATCTTAAAATGTTCCAATACTTTTCCCAGATCTTAATTTCCTGACTGGATTTGAAGATTACGGTTGGTGTTCAACATATTGCCTAAAATGACAATGGCAACTAGGCAACATGACTCTCTAGCTGAAGGGAATTCTTCCCAAAAACAAAAAGACTAAAGATTAATTTCTCATACATTTGCACAATTGTGTAGGAACCCTGATTATTCCAGTGCCACACATGTGGCAATCTTGTGTTTAAGAGCAGGCAGCTGATTGGGCATTGAAGTATATATACAGTACAAGACAAGACACGGGACCAGGTTGCATAGCTGCGAGTCCCTAAAGTCCTTTTAAATGTGTATTCTTGTTTTTCACAAGGAAAAACAAATCTGCATTTGACCTGTAGACCAATTGAAGAGCTGTATTCCAAAATACTATAAATCTATTTTGGAAAACAAAGATATTAGATTCAGTATCTCTAAAATATCGATATTATTTGGATTTAAGTTACTGACTTTCTTTCAAAAAGTACTATAATTCGTTTTAGTTTAGTGCTAGTCATACTGAAAGAGCAGGTGTCATTTCTTTTCAAACGGACACCTTGCTTTGGAATGAAACTCTTCAATTTGTGGACTGGCATGCTGGGACGGTGTGGGAATACGGCTCCGGCTCTGCAGGTCGGGGTCAATTCCATTTTTAATTTAGACAAGTCAGGAAGTGGAATATGAATTATCACCAAAGACATTAAAACATTCTTGCTTACGCAGACCTTTAGCATCTACTGAAGGACACTTGAAATTTAACATGCTGTTCTTCCACTGTGCAACTGACTTTCTGCACTGAAAATGTAATTGACCCTTCTTCTGTTAGGCAGGCAGCTAACAGAAATGTTGACGGTGGGTCTGATCAGCTAAGCACGGTACACTGCACAGGACGGCGTGCGGTTTCCACGACGACACAGTAACACAACTGCACAGATGTATCCTGAGCTGGCGGCCATGTATCATGCTTCACCAATAAAACATCTGAAGCATCAAGCAACAGAGATGTTTTCTATCATCCACACTGGGAGGTGGTTTGTCACCTGAGATGTCAAAAAAGGTCTTTTTTGCCGACACGTGCATGCTGCCACTAATGTTTTCCATTGCTTGCATGTAGGGATGGGACGATATATCGAAATTCAGTATATCGCAATACAAAAACGTGACGATACGTATCGTGGGGCGGAAAAATTTATCGCAATATTAGCTATTTCAATTTCACAAGCTCTCCATCCAAATTATATTATTTGCTCTGTAATGACAGTTTTTAATCTTTGTTTACATTCTAGCAAGCCAATGCCATCGCTAGAAAGATTTGTGGCTCAGAAATGAACAGGATTCTGCAGTTATGCTTTGTTGTCATTGAACTTTTATTACATCGTATCGCGGTTATATCAAATTGTGAACCCCATATCGCGTATCGAATCGTATTGTGTGATAAGCATATTGCCCCATACTTGCATGTGACCATGTGTCTGGATACTGAATTTAATTAAGTCTCCAATTAAGTGTTTTAGGTCTACATATTAATATATCAATTGTATCAAGGGAAAATAGTTAATTCTATACAATGTAAATATGTTGAATAGATGAACTCAGAAGCAAGAGACAATGGCTATTCATAATTGCAAAATCATAATGCAGGATATATCCATATTGGCTTCATGGCAGAATTCACTGTTTACATTGTTTTTCCACACAGAAACTAAGAAATGTGTGTTTTGACAGAAAAATTACAACTATAAATGTTCTTTTCATATTAGTGCGATATTTAGCCCATGCCTGGAAAAACATTCTCAACAAGTGAATTCAAGGAAATAAGATCTGAATCAGCAGTGAAGATCGGAGGCACGTGAAATAATATTTTTTTGTAAGCAGAACTAACACAGATATTACAAAAAAGCGTGCAAGCTTGCCATGCAGCCAATGATTAGTACGGTTGGTAACGACAAGGTGGAAGAGAATTAGTTCGGACAGAAATGTTTAAAAGAGCTCTAGTCATGGATGATGTGTCAATTTCCTTTTAAACAATAGTTCACATAACTCTACTCAGTAGTGGTGGTTTGTTTCCACTAGTCTGATCTTAATACACTGAGAAATTTCTGCAAGCCACATTTTCTCAGAGAACTCTGTGTTGCCGTTATTAACAGGAGTACACTCAAAAACTTGCAATGGGTAATTTACCCCAAATGTTTGTGTGTGCTAGAAAATGGGTATTGCAAAAGTGTATTGCAGAACATTCTTCCCCTTGCACTAGCACTGACACGTACAAAACCATTGCAACACAGCTTCATAACATGTTTGTGATGTGGAATAACTGGTTGACTTCTGTGACAATCAACCAAGTATGTGTCAAACAAATTTACAGTGTGTATTGATAGATTGCAGTCAGATCTCCATAAGGTATTTATTCCAAACGTATCTGTATTGATTTACAATCCAAGTATCTGTGAACTATCGCCTTTGGTCTTTACAGTGCCCATGCAACCACCTGTGATTTCCATAGAAGCTTTTAGAGACAGGATGTCAATAATAAAACAAACTTACTTCATTCATACCTAAAAAAAAGAAAAGAAAAGAGAATAAAACATGATCAGAGACACTCATTTATGCGTACATGCATCTCTACGGTACACATTAGTGCCAACACACATATTTTATACATTATTCTACTTTATTCACATTATATTACAAGCATGAATATATGACACTCATGGGAGAAAGACTGAATGTATCTGACAATTTTTTTGTCCTGAAAGTAGTGATCAGAGAGCCAAATCCTCACGATACAATCACAACTACAGAGGGCTGCTTTCCTTATTTTACAGTTATAAAACAAATGCACAAGGGAGAGAGGAAGAGTCACAGAGCTGCTTGAAACATTATCAACATGTCCTGTTGTATAAGTAGAAGAACGTACTCTAACTCCAAGATAAAGTGAACATAACTTTACAATTGTATACACAGAGTGAGAAGAGAGAAAGAAAGAGAAAAATAGAAAGAAAGAGAGCATGAGAGAGAGGCTGGGAGAGGTAAAGACAAGAAGCGAGGGAGGAGAAAGACAGAAAACAGTCCGTTCTACATCCCAGAGTTTAACCCCCACCTCCCCATCTCCCTCAGTAACCCTAGTGTCGTACTTTTCCAGGAATGTAGTTACGGTCAATGCCTTCCTCTTGCAGAAACATGTGAAGACAGCGCTCGTTCTGGGCCAAGGGGTGACCTGCAATTCTACAGACAGACAGACAGACAGACAGACAGACAGACAGACAGAGGAGATAAAAATTCACTCAGTGCACATTTTTAAACGCTTCAACTGGTGCTGATGATGTTGCTTTTCGTGGACAGCGGCTGGAAAAATGCAACTGTGGGTTAGTTAGTCAACTTCGGTCTGCTTATCCGGACACAGATTAGGTTAAGCCTCCTCTAGTGCTCGACATTTTTGGCAATGTCTAACTCCATTGAATGTTTGAATTTCCACTTGGGCTAAAGCGTTTTGTGCCTAGAAAACTTGCAGAGAACACAGTAACAGCTTTGATTCAGGCTTTATCTGCAAACTGAATATAACACAGAAGACCACCCAGAGTTAACAATTTCAACAGTAGATTTATTTTTCCCACAAAGTGATTTTTGATACAAATGGGTTTTAGTCTTGTAGCTCCTCCGTCAGCCAAGTCATGATAAGTTCAGACTCAATTCGGCAAGATTAAACATTTTTGTATGTGACAAATGGTTTTACATGCTTTTTTTCTTTACATAACATCAATTTTACAAAGTATCTACTATTTTATGACATGGGCACTGAACTGGCTGACCTGTTGATGAACTGCTCCAGGCCCACTCGCCGCTCCTCAATGAAGGACTCCTCGAAGATGCCCTCGTCTCCCCGGAACGGCAGCTGTCTCTTCAGGGCCTTGCCTGGCAGAGGTGGTACTACAATCTGCAGGCATCAGGGGTCAAAACCAAAAAACACAACAGGAACAAGAAAGGTGAAAAACAAGCATTGCAATCAAGCGGCCAAAACTACGGGTGAATGTTGAAGCCAACAAGGAAATGGCGGCGGCAGCAGTTACTCTAAGGTCTGTTACACGCTGGCTCCAAGTTTCCGAACCTGGCCCAACTCCATGCAAGCCAATGGGACCACAACCCAACTTCTCACTCAAAATATAAACTCAATACATTTTTTCAACAAGAGGTTATGATCTCAGTAGCTAATTTCACTTCTTCTAATGTGTGTCCATATGGCGATTTTCAAAATAATTGCGTCATTAACGGGATATAACGGCTATAATATGGGGTTGTTTTCCTAGTGATTGACAGGTCGCCTGTCCAGTGATCGTCAGGTTGCCGATTACGGACCAATAGCAGGCGGAGCTGCGGCTCAGGGCTGGCACAAGTACTGGCTGCACTGGCTCCAAAACTTGTCAACATGGCGGCAATCGTAAACCCAATCTTTTGGCTTCAAAATGGCCCTTTAGAAACCTATGGGTGACATCACAATCACTACGTCCATCTTTTTTTCCAGTCTATGATTGCAAAACAACACCCACAGTCCACAGTAATCACAAATGAGACGGCTTGCCAATCACAATTTCAAAAGTTCTCCATCTAAATTATATTATTTGCTCTTTTTAATGACATTGAATCGTATCGTGGGATAGGCATATTGTCCTTTTCCCTAATGTTATAACATGAAAAATACAAATACAAATATTTCAATCAAAACATGTTCAGCAAACTTTAGGTCCAGACAAGAAATAAACAGTTATTTGGAATGTGGAAAAATAGTAGGGAAATCTTTGAACTAATTCAATACAGTTTAACACCACTTATCTCAATTGTTCATCAATGAACAGGAGGTCACCAGCAAGACTTAGACTTTCATCTGCTGTATTAGTATAAGAGAAGGAACATATAATCCTAATACTTAGTGTATGTGAGAAACTGTACAGGCTGTAACACTGTAACATCATCACTTATCAGATCATCGTAACTATTAGCTTGCACCGGCCAACCCACTGAAATTATTACCCTGAAACCTGCCATTATCGCTCTCACTCACCTTACTGTCTCTTTCCAGCTCATTCTTTAACCACTCGAAGTCGCTGTATCTTCTTCTCACACAGGAATCCTTCAGCTTGAAAATAGGAAGGTTTGTCTACATGGAGAAGGCACAAAAACAAAACAGAAGTTCACTTACAACATTCATTTACGTATGGCTTCTGTTGGAAAGTGAAAACAACCGGATTTACTGACATTGGCCAACAGAAGGTTACTTAGGCCTCGACCTCGTTACTTAGGCCTAGAGACGACTACTTACTGAGCTACTGATGGATCCCTTGGCTAAGTTTTTATGAACAATAAAAACAGCAGGAATCGGAAATGTATCTTAACGCCTAATCAAATATATAGGTAATGTAGCACATTTAGGGTCACGGTGTTAGCTGGTTGTTTACCGGGCTGCAGCTACCATGTCATATTGGTTAGAGTTGAAAACGGGGCTTTATAGGAAGTACCACTAATGAAGGATCAACTGGTGGTTTGGCTGTGTTAACTCATCAGTCGAGGGACTCTCCATCTGCTGACTAGTTGCATTACCTTTAATTTTGCAGACAAAAAAGCTACTGTGAGCCAGCAAGCTACTTTGAGCTGGGGATGCAGTTATTTTGCTGTGCAGCCCACTACAGTTTTATTTGGCCAGAAATAATATGAGGGGTGATTTGTCCTCAGTGCGAAGTCAAACAAGGGGCAGTTCAACTGCCTGCACGTAAAAAAGCTTGAGTGCTGTGAAGTTCATTCTTTTATGCATTATATCCATAAATTTACATAACTGGTAATGTATGCAAAAATGACTTTATTTGTTTATTTACTTGTTCATTAATTTTTAACTGAAAACTGAGTGAGAACTCCTTGCCCATGACTCTCCCATGATTCATTGCTCAAGTCCGTGGACAGTCAATGGGTTGTGATACAATGCATTCCAGTGGCATTAAAGCTGGTTGTTGGTTTCTCTTTGGTTTGGCATGGTTTGGTTGTGTGTGTGGTTGTGAGACTTCCCTGTATCAGCAGACCATAAGCATTGGATGTGTAAGTTACACAATTAGCTGTTAGTAGTTACACAAGGTACTGATAAAGATACTGATATACCAACAGCCATTGTAAAACACCTGAGTGAATGCTGCGCTACAAAACAGCATTCAGGTGCTTCAAAACACGATAAATAGAGAAGTACTGTGCCCAACCTCTCGTGAGAGACAGCTGCAGATGCCACAAAATGCGGATGCCTGTCTTGTCATGACAAGCAAACTCTCATCGTTACAATTGCATAATGAAAGTGTTAGCATTAACTTCCCGAAAAGGCTGTCTTTAAAGTTAGCTGTGTCACTAAGTTCCCGTCACTCACACTTGTCCATTGTAACTTTATGATATGCCTTACATATCTCCCGTTTCGGTGTAATTGCTAACATTGATAGTATCCTCATTTTAACTAAAAAGGACACGAGTCAGATGTTAAGCGTCAAGATATTTCCTGTATGCATAATGTTAGCAAAAAATACTGCTTTGTTACCAACAACTTAACGTTGGAGATAGTGACTCCTTATTTTGTTGAAGGTTAAAGCCACCGTGCACGTAGCTTAGCTGCCAAGTGTCCCTTATTTACCTGGAGTCTCCATCTTTAAACTTCCATTTTAGTAAGATTTACATCCTTTGAAATACGTTTAAACCAAACAAAGTGCTTCGAAATGGAAAAGCTAGTTTATTTTCACTACTTAATGTTGGGTGTGTAAAGGAAGCTCTAGATGCCAGACTTGCTAACGACACCAAAGGATCATTGGCAAAACATTAGCTAGGCCGCGGAAAATCCCGGCCCTCGATTTTTATTGCCGCGCCATCTTGGTGCCCTCCGGCCGGCTAACGTCAGCGTCACAGCCCCGTGTGACAACTTCTGCCAGTCTGCTAACCCAGCTAGCAAAACACTGACATTAACAGTTAGCTTAGCGAGAAAAGCTAACGTTGGTAATCAAGTCTTCTGGCGAGCCGCCTGGAAACCTACCCGCATGCGAACTTCATAAGTTGTGTAACGGGTTCGTCCAACTCCGACGGTTTGTGGATCATAAACGTCAATTTCCAGAAAATTGCTGGGGGGGCCGTAAGCATCCGTGAGGTCCTGGGGCTTGGAATTCAACCGGCGAGTGTCGGCCACCGTAGGTTCTGACATTTTGTCGTTTTTTGGACGACCAACGGCGTAACAACGTCAAACCAACTAAATGCACCGCAAAATCTTAAATCTCATCTGAAGACATCAAATTGTTGTGATAGCTGATCGGTTCAGCTAGGTGAGTAGCTGACTTGTAGCTCCGACAACAGCTATTCTTGCGGGGGCCAGCCACCCTGCGCCCTACCCTGCTTGTTCTGAAAAATGCGTTGACTCAGTTCCGTACTGTGTGTGTGGGACACTCTTCACTCCCTCTAATGGACAAGGAACTAACTGGACGGGGCAGCCTGAACTGGCCTAACACGTTTCTTCAGTCAATCTTTGTAGTTGCATTTTACACCAAGAATGTCAGTCGTTAGTAGTGTAAAAATGATTTTGACGGAAGTAAGCAGTTTATGTTTATTTCAAGTGCAAATTGGAAAATATACAGTAAGAGGGATACACTTCAGTCAGTCTTGGTAATGGCAGGTAAGACAAAAAATACAAAGCACAAGTACAAAATATCCAACTAAACGAAAAGTTCAACTCTAAAATAAGATACACAGAAACAATGTAACACCTACTCTTAAAAATGATTGCATGACATGAAACTTACTCAAAAATGATTATGAAAAATCATATAGCCTACATATGCTTAAAAAACAAAAACATAATTGTGGTATGCAACCGTCAGTATTGCTGAAATACATTTCATACCTTTTCCACAAAATATATACATGTTGGAATGAACCTTCAATCAACCTTTCAAATGCTGATCTATTGGCCTATATGCATATATTTCCTGAAATAATGGAACAGAGGAAGAATCGAGGTGAACTGGTCTAGGATCAAAAATCTTTAACACTTGGGTTCGAACCTCAGAATTGCCACTGGCATTTTATGTGTCTGTAAGACTGAAACCCTATATTCCCAGGACTGAGTTAATGTTCTGTAAACTACCATTTTGATAACCATTATTATAAAAAAATGAACTGTGAATGGTTTGTCTAATTATCATGAAACATTGCACAGATGTTAAAGAAAACTTGTTAACTATCTCAGCCAAATGCCGCAAATAGATCATCTCTAAATTTGACTGATCAAATTTGGGGTACCTGGTCTTGGGCTGAGTATTAGTCAATATCTGAAGTTTGGTGCATGTGGATGTGGTCTCACATAATCACATTATCCCATTATGGGTTACAAGAGGTTAAAAATATGAGAAATACACATAGGCCTATATCAAATACACATCAACATGATATCAACAAGCTCTATTTAGGGACAGCTGACCCTGCTGGCTCTATTCAGGTCTATTCAACAGTTCAAAAAAACAAATACACATTAAAGTTGCAGATAAAAAAGTTACTTGGCTGAAGCAAGAATTAAGAAAATTACATTAGTCAAGAGAAAGACAATTTAACCAATCAAACAATCATCTGAACAGAAAGGAAAGGAGGAAAGGAGAGGATTTAAAATGCACTTTGTAAGAAATACATGACCGTATTTGAGGCGAACGTGATTTTTCCCAGTGCAGTGAAATCAATAGATCTGTCTCAAAGTGAAAACCTTAAAATGCTCGACAACTACTTCTACTGCTAGAATCAAGCATTTTAAGGAGAATTTGGTTTGTCTTGGGTTAACTGCTTTTTTTTTCTCACATTATTGCCCCATCAGGTGCTTGGTATCCCCAAACATTCATAGCTTATATGTAGCTATGTGTAATTCCCTGGCTCCTTGTAAACAATTCTCTGAACTCTCCAAGAGCTACAAAGTGTCTCAAATACAAATTTGGTTTCTTCTCATAAAGGGAACTGACCATAAATCATGTTCACATTTTCTAATAGTATATGTTAGTTATGCAAGACATGCGTCAAATAAGACACCCTGGATCATAATGTTTTGGGGAACCCCACCCCTGACTGAGTTGCCTCCTAAACGGCATTCTGCCCCTCCTCAGACGAGACAGGAAGAGTGGAGGTGGAGCAAGAGGAGCAGGAAGTAGACAGGTCCTCTGATTCGTTTGCTGGCATGGAGATGGAGAAGTCAGTTTGGTCGGTGGTGGTGGAGAAGCTGGAGCTGTCAGAGCTCTCGCTATCAGACGGAGGAACACAGCTGTACTCGCGGACGGGGCAGGCACGCTCATTGAAGTTAGCCTTTAAACCCTCTTTCAGGACTTTGTTGATGGGAAGCCACTTCTTTAAAAACAAAACAAAAGAATGTTACATGACTTGTCTTGAAGTAACCTCACAATACAGTACATTGCTGTCACTCACTCTTCCACCAAATGGGAATTTCTTCAGCTGAGTATGAACATCAGATATTACTATATGGAAATGACTGTTCCAGAGCTTCCAGATTCCAGTTTACAAAAAGATTTGTATTTAAAGCTAATGCTGCCTTATGTGGCAGCCAACACAGACAGTAAGCCTAGTTTGGCTAAAACTATTACATTACAATTTTATATCTCAGAAATAGAAACTATATCACTGGAGGCTTAAAACAGACCCTGCTAATATTATAATTAGCAGGGTATTGGCTGCCACATAAGGCAGCATTAGCTTTAAATACAAATCTTTTTGTAATCGGGGCCTCCAGGGATTTCTATCTCATGCATCTCTTAGGCACAAGGCTCTGGATGCTACTAACCTCCACATTGTCATGGATCAGGATTTCATCCAGGATGTCTAGTTTGGGAACGATGGGGATGAAGATGATTCCGAGCCTGTATGGGAAATAGAGACACGTTCTCTCACAGGTGATCACAGAGACAACAGCTGACATGACCTTGGTACTCTGCAAGTCTTTAACACTGTAGTGGAGTGGATAAAGCCTAGTCATCTACCTGGATCAATTGGCACATGGCATTAGCACCAGATTGGGGTTATAGAAGTCATTCTGATTTCATTCGATTTTCTATTGTCCATGCTCCTGTATGGCCACCCGGGTGCTGCTGCACTTTCTACATAAAACATCACTAGCATCTTCTCTCCAATCATTTTTTCTATATTTGGCTATAATAGACAGACAATGTCTTCCATGACTAGAAAACACTGTCTCTCACATGTCATTTTTCTTGACAGTCGCTCAGTCAAATGATTGAAAGTGTATTATAAAAAGTCAAAAAGTGACAATGGGAATATCAAGCAGTTTTTGAGTTCTTGAGCAGATAAAGGGTTTTGCATGATGCTAACAATGTTGATGACAAAATGATGAGATAAGTATACTTCATTGATGCTCTGTGACCATCCATCCCACTATAACTACCACCAATCAATTTCCAGCCCCCAAAATATAACCGTCAAGCATAACTAAACATTTCATATGAGCCAACCCACCTTTCATGGTGCACCAACATTATGACCAGTAGGAATAGGGTGCAGGCACCCACCACACACAGCACTGGAGTCCATACGGACATAGCAATCGGTGAATTGACTGAGAAAGAGAGAGAGAGATGTGGATTGACAGTTTTATAGGCCTGCATATTATAATCGGTGTACCTTCACTGTGTTGTGCACATGTCCAATGCCAGTAGAAAGTGACAAACTGATGATATTAAGCCTTGAGGGTCCTGCAATCGGAAAAAGTTCTTTGAAAAGTTTTGCAGGGAGAGGCTGCCAAACATGCAGGCTGTAGGTTTAGAAGCCAGTACTAACTTTGGAAAGAGTGTCTAGGGAAACTAATTGTAACCTCAAAAGTACACAAACAGACTGAGAAACACCAAGTGAGCTATCCAAGTGGAGGACAGCACCCTGACCTGATCACCTGATTACTGGTGATCTCATCTCTATTTAGAAAAAAACAGAATCATGAAATCGTTATATTTTTTATTTCAGTGTTTTGCAGTGCAATATATTACTTTTTCACTAGATATTTCTATTGGCTCTCTGGTCTAATTAGCTTACTCATCTGTATCATGAAATTATCACTTTATTGTTTCTGTCAATTACAGGCCACCGTAGCTCAGGGGGGCTGGAGGTGTGAGAGGCTTGGGGTCTGTGCCAGAGACTTGTGTAGGAGACAAGCGGCTAAAACCACAGGTGAATTTTGAAGCTTAGTGGCGGCAGTGGCAGTTCCTCTAACGTCCACTAGGGGCCGGCTCCAAAAAGACTCCAAACTCGGCCCAACTCCATGCAAGTCAATGGGACCACAACCCAACTTCTGCTAAAAATATAAAGTCAATAATTTTTTTCGACAAGAGTAGTACATCTTCTAATGTGGGTGTCCTCATGCCGATTTTCAAAATAATTGTGTCATTAACAGGATATAATGGATATAAAATGGGGTTGTTTGCCTGGTGATTGACAGGTCGCCTGTCCTGTGATCGACAGGTCATCAGTTATGGGCCAATAGTAGGTGGTGCTGCGGCTCTGCAGACAACCTGAATTCCACCCTTTACCTCGCTTTGGCTGCTCTGGCTCCAAAAAAAATGTCAACATGGCAGCGACCGTAAACACAATCTCCAGGCTTCAAAATGGCACTTCACAAGCCCATGGGTGACATCAAACTCACTACGTCCATCTGTTTTTTACAGTCTATGGTAGGAGGAGACAAATTCTCCCAATGTTGTTGCAATTCCCACTGGTCACCAGCAGAGGTCATAGTTTAATTCATACACCTTTAAACTCACCATGAAATGCATTTTTGTATATGTTTTGTATTCTTGCTTAATGTGATGTATTTCCTGTTGAAACAGGATATTGGGGCGGGACATAAAGTGGAGAGGGGCCATTCAAAAGTGTAAACCAATGGGATATCAGTTAAGGAGAGAAATTTGATGGGAGGGGTGGGATTGTTAAAAAATCAATGTAATTTAATTGGTAGGAATTTTGGCCTCCTGGTACACGATGAAGTCACCACTAAAGATCTTACATTTTCCAGGAAGTAAAAGTAATGAGATTGTGATCGAATATCTTTTTGTATTTTAGCATAAATTGTCAAATAGGTGTACAGTATAAAAAGAGTAATTTTAATTTCAGTGTGACTTTAAAGTAAAAAAAACAAGCAAAAAAAACAAAGTTGTATTGTGGCCATTTCTTTCTCTCTTTTTACCCGTGCGATTGTTCTGCCTCATGGAGCCCCAGAACACAGGCTGACTCCAGTCACTCCATTCAGACCGACCACAGGAATCCGCTATACTGTTCCTCACCTGCAGCTCATACAGGGAGCTGCTGGAGGGCAAGTTGATACAGTAGTTCTGCTTGCCACTACCGAGTGGAAAGGTCTGTGGAAAAGATAAATATGAGAAGATGGAGTAGAGAGAGGAGAGGGATGTGAAACGGGAAGCCCAAAGAAAAAAAGAAAAGAAAAGGAAAGAAGAGAACGAGGAAGGGTGAGAGGTGGAGCCAGATTACTTCAAATAAATCTCAGTATTATGTATTTACTCATGAAAATTCCAGCATAGGCTTTCCATGACCCACCACCTTTGCCCACCTCCCACTTGTTGTTGTTGGTCCTGTAGCGAACCTCACTGTCCACACAGTCTATAGAAGCGGTGTGGTTCCAGTAGAACCACAGGTTAGAGTCAGTTCCATTCTTGACAGTCAGGTTGGTTGGCGGATTTAGCTTGACTGGAGATGATGCAGAATATTAAATGACAATGAATACAATGTGATGACATAGTGATGGGGCAGAATTACTGGGATAATACCAACTCACTCACAACTAACAAGCCCTTGAAGGAAGGTTCCCCAGGGAAAATTACAACAATTTAAGATTTGTGATTGCAATTGACCCATTCATGTGCTGTCAGATATATTGGAAAAACAAATCTTCTTGGAAATTTCACCTTCAAAGTCAGATAATAAATTTGGGATGTCAGGGGAAATTTTGCTACCAGAGTTTCCGAGTTATGATACAATGATGACCTTTAACCTTCTCAACATGGTGGGGAAATCAAGTTTTGTGTCACAATCCAAAATGGCAGCCAAAAATTCCTACAGGCAAAAACGTTCGGCCAAATTTCACATTTCTATGACTAACAGCACGGTGAGGCTGAGCCTTAGACTTTTAGGGCTTATTATAGTGCCCCTATGAGCTTGTCTATCATTGTTGCCCAAAAAGCTGCCTCATGTTCAAATGGGATTAGCAATATTTTGAGGTTGTCATCATTGTCACCATATCATGATGCAAATAATGATGTAATGCCCTAATGCCCTTAGCACTGTGCACATAATGATGCTCTATCAATATTATGGCACTCTTGAACTTATAAGGTAGTAAACAAATAAACATACCTTTCGATTTGAGATCATGCTGAAGCTGAAAACTGTCGTTGTCAAGTTGCAGCTTTGTGTAAAAGGTGTGGAATCTAGATAGGGCCAATTTCTTATGGGGCTGGTTACATCCAATGACAGTGCTGTTCTCTGAGATGTAGGTGGCGCACTTACTGAACTCTTCGTGACTGAACCTGAATAGACAATATATCACAGATCAGTCATTCACACACAAAACAATGAATACCCAGTTTCAACAGTAAGATACCCAGTTTCAACAGTACCCAACAGTAAGACACCCAGTTTCAACAGCACCCAACAATGAGATACCCAGTTTCAACAGCACCCAACAGTATTTTACCCAGTTTCAACAGCACCCAACAGTATGTTACCCAGTTTAACAGTACCCAACAGTACCCAACAGTACGTTACCCAGTTTCAACAGCACCCAACAGTAAGATATGCAGTTTCAACAGCACCCAACAGTACGTTACCCAGTTTCAACAGCACTTATGTTACCCAGTTTCAACAGCACCCAACAGTAAGATACCCATTTTCAACAGCACCCAACAGTAAGATACCCAGTTTCAACAGCACTTATGTTACCCAGTTTCAACAGCACCCAACAGTAAGATATGCAGTTTCAACAGCACTCAACAGTACTATACCCACTTTCAAAAGTACCTAACAGTTTCAACAGTACCCAATACTACCAAAGTGCCCCTGCAAAATAACCTACCAGCCTGCTCCAAGGACACATGCTGGAAAAACATTATAGTATTAGCTAAAAGTAAAGGTGGTCTGTGGTTGAATTTATTTTTTGGAATAAAGTAATTCCTGCAAGTTAAGGCAGTGTGCAGGACTTGTTTTCATTTGTTCTTATAAAAGGCTTTCATTCTAGTATGCTACACATCTTTATTCAGGAAAAGCATTACTTGAAAGTTATCACTCAGTTGTTCCAAAAGGCATAAATATCTTGAAATCTAAACTCTTCATATACTTTCACATGGTGCCTCTAACTCCAAGTTGGTACTGACCTGCTGGAGAAGGTATAATTGACGTCTGGAGTCCCGTGCCCGTTCCACATACATTGCACATACTCCAGATTCATCACCATACAATTCACATCTGTCAGACATAGGAGAGTTGAGATCAGCAAAGTGTTTTATAATGAAAATAAACCAAAAATCTGCTCTTTCACAAGTTTACTATGAGTTTCAGAGGGGCCGTACATGTAAATTTACCTGTAAAACTTGGTTACACACTGTTACATGCATGGTTGCACCTATGCCAATACGATACACATACACAAGCACTCAAATGGCAGCACATGTTGACGTCAAAGGGAATTTACAAACGGTGAAAACTCAAAATGGAGAGTTTCAAGGAAGTGACCCAATGTGTACTAATTTAATTCGATAATTTAATTCAATATGGCACCATAAGTGATTGATTATTGATAGCATTGCTAACATTTGATCAAATTTCAATACAGTTGTGCTTTTTGTTTCCTTCTATTTCCAATCCTTTTCAAGAAAGAATTGTAAAAACATTGGGAAAATCCCCAAAATAAACTGTATGTAAGGCATTATTGTTTCCTGTGGATATTTTACAGTGGAACATTATAGTGATTAAAAATGAATATACAAATACAAAACATCTTTAAATAGAAATACAAATTAGAGTAAAACAATAGCCAAGTGTCAGAATTAGAAATTGGATGCACATTGAGAGCTGGAAAAGCCCTGTTGAATAGTTGAATAGCTTTGATCTGACACATACCACAAATACAGTATGTTTAAATGTAATAATAATAACTATACATTAAAAGAAGCGCTACCAAGAGGTTTCAAAATGTTCTTACCTGGTGGTTTTCTGGCAAACACATGTTCAGTAAAATAGAGAAGGAGAAACAATCCAAGCAGCATCGTGGCGCACTAGAAACAGGATGCTTTCATACTAGGCGTACTTCTACATGTGAACATCTGATACGTGTTTCATTGCTGCGTTGGCTTCTCCTAACTTGAGTTTTGTGGGTTTTGTTTCCTGTCAGCGGAAACTGTTTCACAATTACAGAGAAGGTACTTTTGAAGTTGTGAAATAAAACACAGAAAAGTTGAAAAATCATCTTTATTGCATGTTTATTGTAAGTCAAATCACACTGACTACCTTAATTTCGGTCACTTCTATTGTACATACAGTATTATACTTTGTGGAACAACTAATAATTTCAGTAATTGTGTAATCATTGTCTTACTTAAATTCAAAAGCAAGTAATGGTAAAGTGAGCTAAAGCTGGTAATAATAATGGGTCATAATCAATAATAATGGGATAATGGGTCATTACTGGCCTCCATGATAAGATAATTTTAGTCTGTAAGTTGGCCTATTTCAGATATACCCATAATAAATGAATGGTAAAACAGAGCACATACAGTAAAGTGTTTGTTTACCTCAAATGACACACTAACAAAACAACAAAAATGACAGTAACTTTTGGACCAGTATCATGTTTCTGAAACAGGGAAATTAAATGCACAGTGGTGATCCTTCACTGTCAAAATGCAAAAGCAACAGCAAAATACATTGTTCTAAAAGGTTATAATTGAAAATTACAATCAATGTATTGTGCAATATATTTGAAGTCCCAGAACACTGGGTCAGACTCTCAACAAATTTGGTAACAATCATTTAAAGTATTACTAAATTTGCTATAAGTATTTTATCAAGCACTAGCGCCCAACCCCCACCTCTGTGAAGACCTTTTTTTCTATCTAATTTTATCTTTGCGGCCTCGTTGCCAATCTGCTCATCTCAGCTCTTTTCCAGTGAAACACGCAAAGGGTTTTTTGTGAGCAAGATGCTGATTGCCCTTTGGCCTGTTTGCATGAAAGAGAAGGCCAAGCTGTTAACAGTCATCTTAAGAAGTGTCATACTGGAGTCCAGTGAATGTCAGCTCTTGCATAAACTATAGCAATAAATTAATGTCATTTCTTTGCACCTGTATTTTGTAGTTTATTTTGATACATTTGTTGAAGGAGTATGTCAAATTTCTAACACTCAGATGTGTTTTTGCCTTTTTGCCTATCTCTTATTTGCACTGACTGATCAATTTACTGCAAAAAAAAACAACAATAAAAAAATAAAGATAGAACAGCAGGGCAAAATGATAGAAAATATTAAAATTGGATATTAAAAGCACTCAAGTATCAAAGGTAATATAATGCCCCCATATTATAGTGCTAAAAGCTTTCTACCTACTCATGTACCTGATGTATGATGATGCATGTACCTCTATGGCAGGGATGTAGTCAAGACCACAGATCACAGTCACATCCAAGACATAACGAGACCAGAAATAATCAAGCCAAAATCAACAAAAAGGCCAATGGGGGTGAGCAAGTTGAGAATGATTTGAGACCAATACTAAAATATCAGAGAAAGAGTTGGCAGTTGTTCAAAATAAAGCTACTCAGGAGTGTTTTTCATGATCTTGCATTTGTCAGGTCTGAATCCAAGACGTTAACAAGCAGTCCAGACACAAAGGCTTGAGCCCAAGACAGCAAGGCTGGCACACTCCTACTATATAACTTGAACCAAAGGAGTCACTGGTCCTGCTATATTTCCTCTGATTGCATTGTTGGCAAGCATTAAGTTTAAGAGCAAATTGTTTTCATGACAAATTCAGGTTCTTCAGTAGTTCTTTGAAGTGGATTGTGGTGCTATCGTACCACCATTACACAAAGAACCATTACTGTCCCCATATGGTTCTTTGGAGATTCCTGACTGATTCTTCAGTTCTTCCTGGAAAAACAGTTGGTGAAGTGGGATTTTCCGCTGAGTCACTGGTGCAGATGAGGCATTTACTCTGCTTATAAGGAAATTAGGTACTCAGCAGAGATATTGTTTTACTTGCAATATTATAGCTATAATCTATAACTTAGGGCCCTGTTTTGTACTTGAGTTAGGTTAGCAAACAAACTTTCCTGACACTGATGTGTCAGAGAAGGTGGGTGTCAAACATTGCCTTCTCAGACAAGAGAATTAAATGTTATGTTATAATGCAGCAGTGAACTTAGAGCCTGTACTGCTGTGGCTTTGTGGCTATAACTTAACTAGCAGCTCAGTCTCTCAACTGTTTTTTTCCAAGCTAAAAAATAACAATATTGGCATCAGTATGCATAGATTTTGAGATTTTAGGTTACTCAGCAAGGCTACGGGACTGTAGTCTACAGTAATGTGTTTGTGTGTGTTCTGTCCCTATGCTATACACTTAGGTCTGACTGACTTAAAGTCTTGGATGCCAGGTCAAGTTTTCCACTGGCTGCGGGACCTTAAACACTTACAATGGCACTCAGTACTTGTCCCACATCTTGTGCTTATCTCATGTTTGTCACAGATTGTTGGCTCCATGGCTCTATCAGGAGTTACTATGAGTTATGAGTTTGACATTGCAAGTGTCTCAGACCCCACACCTTACAGTTTTATGCAATAGGATATTCGATTATGCTCTCTTCTTTCATTGTATGTTAATTGTATTACTAAAAAAAATGATTATTTAGTAAGGACTTGTTCAACTGTCTACAGTGTACATGGGAATATAGTAGTGGTGAAAGTGACATCGATTATTTGATTAGGCATTCTTCTATATTATTTAATTTTTGGGATGATTTCTGTTGAATTATAATGAACTTAAACTATTCTTCGTTTTGAAGGGGACCCCTTGGAATGCCATCAAGGGCACCGGGCCCCATTTTAAGAACTACAGTTCTGATGGAAATTGACAGCCGACATGGGGTGACTTTTATTTTGAAGTACCGGAAGTACCAATGTTTTGATGAAGCCATTACGGCTAGGGAAGAAACTGTCATTCGTTTCGTCTCCCCGATTTCCCGAGTAGGCATTAGCTTGCCGTCTAAATTGTCATTAATTCATCAACAAATGTGACCGTTTGACAGAAAGCCACAATGGGATTTGCATCAAGACTGTCTCTTGGTGTTAAACCGTCGAAAGCGCTGCTGTTCTTGCCTTGTCTGTTTACAGTCTTGCTTGTCGGGAGCCAAGGCGAGAGCACTGCCATGGACAATGTTGCAACCGAGAGGCTGGCTGAGGAAAGCCACCGACAAGACAGTGCCAATCTCCTTATATTCATAATGCTCTTAACACTCACCATTTTAACTATATGGCTGTTCAAACACCGGCGATTCAGGTTTCTGCACGAAACAGGACTTGCCATGATCTATGGTAAGATGACCACTAATATCTGTCCACCACTAACGTTAGCGTTAAGTTAATGCTAGCTAAGATGCTGTTAGCTCCTCTAGTTGACAGCTAACTTACTGCTAACATTTGCTCATCTTTAGACATGGATGAGCTTCTTAGCTAAAAATAAGCAACCCACCACCTCCTTTAACTAGCCAGAAAACTAGCAACGCAATTCTCTTTAAACTGCGTTGTTGACTAGCTTGTATAACGTAGAGCTTGTGTTGTCATAGTAATGCCCCCTGCCTGTTTGAGGATAGTGAGCTTGCTTCAATTAAAAATAACGCTAACCCTAACCCAAAAATAACCACAACGGCATGCCCAAACTCACCCAACTCAGTTAACAGACCCTCACCCTATTGTATTAAATAATACAAGGGATAGACACACCAGATCCTAACCTGACTTCCATTCCAATATGTCTGTGCTTGAGGCTAACTGCTTTACTTCCTTCCCTCTCTCCTTCTCCCTCCCCGCTCCCTGAAGGTCTGTTGGTGGGTGTGATCCTGCGGTTCGGGGTCCATGTGCCCCAGAACATGAGTAACGTGATCCTGAGCTGTGCTGTCAACGCCAGTCCTGCTACTCTACTGGTTAATGTCAGTGGGAGATACTTTGAGTACACTCTGAAGGGGGAAGTGAGTCGGGGAAAGGGCCACCAAGTGCAGGATGATGAGATGCTGAGAAAGGTAAGGGGATGAATGTATGGAGGAATGGGCGGAGGGAACAAATGATTTTGGCCTACCTGTAATTAGTTAAACAGAAACCTCCCACTTAGGGTCTTAAATTACCACATGGCAAGTGCCAAATGCTGGCCAAATGTGTCTTTGGCGGATAAATCAATACCGGCTACCCACCACACTGGCAGGTAACTTTTTGTGATTTAACATGTGATGTTGTGATGATAACATTTGAAAGCCTCGGTGCCTGTTCTCTAACTTTGTCCCTGCTGACCACCGTACACTCTCTCTGACCATCAGTCAATCAAAACAAAGCAAAACAGAGACTCTGTATCCAACCGGCTCCTGATTGGCTGCCCGTTAAACTGGTTCTACACAAAGTGGTATTGTGTAAACGTCTCCAAACTTTGACATAGTCCTAATAAAATTACATATTTCTATTATAATTTAAGTTATTGTTGGCAGGTTAATAATTTTATTTTACCAGTCTTTGGCAGGTGACTGGACAAAACACACACACACACACACACACACACACACACACACACACACACACAGGATGAGGGTAAGAAAGGGGTTATCAGGTTCAAGGCCATGCAAAGTTTTGAAGAATCAGACAGCTCGGTACATGCAGGTTGGAGTCTATAACTTCTTCTAACTTACTACTATCCTTAGGTGACCTTTGACCCAGAGGTGTTTTTCAACATTTTGCTGCCTCCCATCATCTTCCACGCTGGCTACAGTTTGAAAAGGGTAAGATGGTCAAATGGACTTATGCTAAACAGGCAAGACACTGGGCAAAGGCATAGGATGTGAAGAAAATAAATACCATTTCAAAACTAACTATAAACTAATAAAATGCCCTGAAAATTAGATAAGATAGTACCTTATCTCAACTAATATGAAGTAACTTGCAGAGGACAAAGACTTATGATGTCTGTATATTAGCAATAATAGACTACTCTGTGATACAGAATTCTGATGATAAAAAGCAAATAATCAAAATCTTTTGCAAAATCAGATTTGAAACAATTTCGGGAATAATATTTGAAAATGAGCTTTATTGTGCTTTATGTTACCATGCAGTTCCATGCAATGAATGTCAATTTGATTGTTTTACATGCGATTCTGCATATGCTATACAGATATCATCATATATCTATATCAGAATAATTTCTCATGATAATTGTGATATTTGTCCATATTGCCCAGCCCTAACTACTAGTATTAAATAGTCTCACTATGATAACATCATTAAATATCTCCTCTCGTTTGTCTCAGAGACACTTCTTCAGGAACATTGGCTCCATCTTGACCTATGCTTTCATGGGGACAGTCATATCATGCTTTGTTATCGGGTAAGTCATTTAGCCATCTCTGAAAAAGCTGCAAACAGACTGATTGGTTTGGCCCTATGTTTATCTGATCAGTCTGTTGCATGGAAAGAGCAAGCTGTGCCAATATCTTGTATGCCTCGTGTAAGTCTCTCTTTTTCCCTCCTAGGTTGACCATGTATGGCTTTGTGTCCTTCATGAAGGTTGTGGGTCAGCTAGGGGGAGATTTTTACTTCACTGACTGCCTCTTCTTTGGGGCAATCGTTTCAGCAACAGATCCAGGTAGGTTCTGTGTTTTAACTCACCAGAAAACAGGAGAAGCAATGCAGTGTAATACGAGCACATGATGACAGCTTATTAGGGCTGCAACTAACAATTACTGTCGTTATCGATTAATCCATCAATTATTTTTTTGAGTAATCACTTAGTCTACAAAATGTCAAAAATAATTATAAATGTCCATCATGAGTTACCAGAGCCCAAAGTGATAATTTAAAAAGTTAAAATTGCTTACTTGGTCTGAACAACAGCCAAAAAAAACACAAGTATTCATTATATAAGCAAGCATATCTTAGCATTTATGAAGCTGTAACCAGCAAATGTTTGGTATTTTTACTCAGAATTATAATCGATTAGTTTTCTGTCGATTGACTAATCGATTAATTGACTAATCGTTTCAGCTCTACAGCTTATAAAGTCAGAGCTTTGATTCCGATAAGGGCTTTCTATACTAAAAATGAATGCAAAGTCAGGTTGTTTAGAATATCTCACTTTTCTGTACTTAAAAAATATATTTATTAGGCAGTTTTGCACTTTATCTTTCAGTTTGTCTGACAGTTATATCTGTGTTTCTGTATGGTGACTTCCCCTGTTCCTGTTCTGCTGTACAGTATCTGTGTGTCATGTGTTCTGCAGCTTCATTGATTCGTGACACAGTGTTTCTTCTCCTCTCCCTCTCAGTGACAGTGCTGGCTATCTTCAATGAGCTGAAGGTAGATGTGGACCTGTACGCTTTGCTGTTTGGGGAGAGCGTCCTCAATGATGCTGTGGCCATCGTCCTCTCCTCGTAAGCATGCGTAGCGTACACACACACGCTCATATTCATATTCATACACATAAATATACACACAACTATGTCCAATCACTTACTTTCAGCAGGGCAACAGTAGTCAGGGTTCCCACGGGCCTTGAAAATCCGTGAGTTTGTGGGTTTGAGAAAAAGGCCTCAAAGGTTTTTGAAAATTAATGGATAGCTATGAAAGTACTTGATTTTTCATTGAAATATAGCACCCAAATTCATCAATATGCCTCGGCACCATTCTAGCATCAACACTTCACATCCTGAGGAAAACCCTATGATGGATATTTGCATATAGTAGCAATTTGATAAGTTGATTGGATGAAAATGAATGCTTTTGCCATGATTGCTTGGCTTGACAAGAGTAAAAAGAACTAAAAAATGAGGCCTCTATGATTATGATATAATTTTGATCAAAGTCTATAATATAATTTTGACCAAGTGCCGTACCCCCCAAAACATGCCAATTTTGAGTCCTTAAATTTCACCAAACAAGACCTTGGAAGTCATTGAAAAGTCCTTGAATTTGATGTCCAAGAGAGTGTAGGAACCCTGAATAGTTAAATGCTGAACTGCACTGTAAGAAGGCTAATTGTGAAAAATTCTGCCATTTGTATTGCACACTGTGTACATTGAACATTAATAGACACTAACCTTACTAACCCCAGTCCCTGTCATTTCACTGCTTGCCTTCCTCCACCCATCCATCCATGTCATTCATCACCTACCTGTACGTACGTATGCAGTGTTCTCCTCCGGGTGGAGAAGCAGGGCAGGCAGGGGGCCGGGGCTGGAGCTGTGCGCTCCCCAGGGGACGAGGGCCCAGCTTGGCCCGGGGGGGAGGAGGAGTGGCTGGGAGAGAACCAGACAGTGACCCCCCGGTGGGTGGGAGGGTTGGAGGGGTTTGTACAGTTGTGGTGGCAGAGTTAGAGCTAGGTCCTGATCATCTCAATTCAGTCCCTGTGGAGTAGATATTAGAGGTTTTATTTAGAATGCAGCCTTCAATCCCCATCCATCATGAGATGACCGCTGCCTTTCCCTGCACTCCCTTCCCTTGCAACCCATCCATATCCATCCCTTTAATCATTCTACAGTATTCATTGTGTACTGTAGATCCTGCAAATCACCAGCAAACACAACTTTTGTTGATGATGAGTATTAGTGCTGGTGATTTGCTTTCTCTGTCTATACTTTGCAGTACTTCTTTTGGATGCTAAATTGGCTATTTTTTCTGCTCTCTAGTACCGTTTTTCTATTGGATACTGGCAGTATCAACCATATGGAGTTGAGAGATCCAAGATCCAATTAGAGTTTGGCATGCAAGACCCTAACTTCTTCCCTTTTTATGACTGTAAAACCCAACTCCAGATCATATGTGTTAAGTCTTTGTAACTGTAACTATAAACTGTGTCCTTAAATGTATACACAATCAGATAAATGACAAACTAGTGGATTTGGGTTGTTGCAGGTCGGATTTGAAACCTGACTAGATTTTTCTCAAGAAAATCAGCTCTTTTCTGTTACCATGTAGGCATGTGTTTATCATTTGAACAGTTCGTTCTCCTAGATTCTTTCTAATTGTCCATTTGTATTTTTCATGTTTGTTTCTGCATGTTTGTTTGTGTGTACTCTGTGTTTTTTTGTCTGTCTGTACTTCTGTCTGTCTGCCTTCCTGTCTTGCCCTCCAGCTCCATCGTGGCGTACCAGCCAGCAGGAGACAACAGCCACAGCTTCGAGGCCACGGCCATGTTGAAATCCTTCGGTGTCTTCCTGGGGGTCTTCAGTGGGTCCTTTGCTCTTGGAGTGGCCACAGGTGTCATGACTGCTCTCATATCCTTTGAGCTGCTGCATACCATTACATATTGTACATATCATCGCTGTCGGGTGAAACCTTTGTTTCTGCAAAATGTAAACTTTTCAGGAACTAAGAAAAACCCTGAAAGCTTTGTTTTTAGCTTGATGACCGGGCATTTTTTGAATTGATTTTTCTCAACTCCTAGAGGATGATGAAATCCATCATTTGAAATGAAAAGATGAAAATATCGAAATTCGTGTTATGAGGTTTTTATACCACAACAGCAATATATTAGTAGGTGGGCATGAGCAGTAACATAAAACTTTTGACATTTAACATGAGGTTTGCTGTTATTTTTCGCAGGTCCCCTACAAAACCCGACATCAGATGCCCTACTTATGACTTAAAATGTCCTGGCTGTCCCAACTTGATTGCAGTCTTGTGTAATATTTAGTAACATAGGCCACAACTTTGGGATATGATGTATCATTTTCTTTATTCTGTCCTGACAGTTCAGATTTTCACTAGGCAATTTGTTTCATATTTTTTCACATACAGTATGTACTTGTTTGCTGTATTGACTAACGCGGGCTGTAGTGTGTATTTTATGGAAGTTCCAGTTCTTGTTTTGCTCCTTGACTTCCTGTTTTCATCACGTGACCAAGTTCACTAAGCTGAGGGACTTCCCCTTGCTGGAGACGGCTCTCTTTTTCCTCATGTCCTGGAGCACCTTCCTGTTGGCCGAGGCCTGCGGGTTCACCGGTACACCGGCACATTCGCCACATCCATACATTTTGGACCCACTATATTAAAGTAGAATTTACACAAGAATCAGTTAGGTTCAACATGTTTCAATATTATTTTTGCTGAGAGACTGGTAGAGGTACATTCAACACATTTATACCTGTACTCTCTTTCTCTCATACACATACACACACATACAGACACAGGTATACACACAAAGAGCAGCCTTTCTTAATGTTGAAGTGAGGTGTATTTGTGTCTTCCCCTCCCTCAGGTGTGGTGGCTGTGCTGTTCTGTGGCATCACTCAGGCTCACTACACCTACAACAATCTCTCCCCTGAATCCCAGGACAGGACCAAACAGGTGATACGCACACAGAGACCTATTAACGTTATTCTCACAGCTGCCATTTTGAACACTCAGGGTGGGAAACTCTACCTGGAAGATTGGCATATATAGCTTACTAACTGTTCCGGTAGCTAGCTATACTAGGCCAAATATATTTCGGTAAAAATGTGAATGTATTTGTTTGTCTCTTTCCCCATCAGTTGTTTGAGCTGCTGAACTTCCTGGCAGAGAACTTCATCTTCTCCTACATGGGTCTGACTCTCTTCTCCTTCCAGTCGCACGTCTTCAACCCGTTGTTCATCATAGGAGCCTTTGTATCCTTTGCTCTTCTTGGTGTTAGACCCCACACAAAGAAATCAAGGCCTAGCAAGCACTGTGTTACTTCTCAGTGTGTTGTTTCCTTGACCTAACTGCATTGTGTAGGTGGCAGTATTCCTGGGCAGGGCAGCGAACATCTACCCTCTGTCTTTCCTGCTCAACCTGGGACGCAAGAACAAGATCGGATCCAACTTCCAGCATGTCATGATGTTTGCAGGTACTGAGCGGATACAACTTGTCAACCAAGTGCTCTCTATTGTCAGCTGTCAAGTCTCACAGGACAGCTGATTTAGGATCACTGACCCTGCCTCCTTACGTGTTTCATAGTCTAGATAAGGAATTCTTAAAGTTTCTCAGTCTAGAATCCAAACTGGGTACATTGATTCTCACCCTGGGACCCGGTCTCATTAAAATATTCTGCCACTCCTGTCACATGGGGACCCAACAGAAACAGGCCCATAGTTTAAAAAACACTGGCCTAGATAACAGTCAGTCTGCTTCTACACCAACACTCCTACTCAGACGTT
This sequence comes from Centroberyx affinis, assembly GCF_046629955.1. Lineage (NCBI taxonomy): Eukaryota > Metazoa > Chordata > Actinopteri > Beryciformes > Berycidae > Centroberyx > Centroberyx affinis. The sequence continues at coordinate 168,620 of NW_027282514.1, read as the reverse complement.
GTAATGAACAGCAGCCCTACCTCGGCTGACATTTACTGTTGAAGCAGGACTAATAATAGAACTCACCTAAAGGCCTCTGCACATAATAATCTTTTTTGTCTGTGTGTAAATGCTTGAGACAAGAAATGATTCATATATTCTCCTAAATCCCAGTATTATTTAGAGAATTTGAACTGGTTTTAGATTGGTTTTTTGGCATTTTTGTTTGGTCTATTGAACATTCCCCAAATGTGTTTGAACTGGCTTCTGACGTTTCATGTGCAGTTGTCACAATCTGTAGTCGTTGAAGTGTAGACTGCAGACAAAGCTATGGAGATAGATGCCTTTACTGCCCCCCACTGGGAGCTTTCATGCTCTGTACTAAAAACACTCACAACAGCATACTGTGTAAGAGAACCTCGCCAACAAATCACAGCAGAATTTAGGCCAAGCGAGCAAAAGAGCAGCAAAATTAAGGTGAAATGCAATCTGATCTGAAATCTATTTGACCCTGTAGTCTCTCATTTCAGACCGATCAGTTATTTAAACATGGATGCGGTTTGAGATTTTAGATTTTTTCTTCAAAAGTTCAGTTGTGTTCTCTCTCTCTCTCTCTCTCTCTCTCCCTCTCTCTCTCTTTCTCTCTGTCATACACACGCTTTCTCATTGTCTTATGTTCTCTTTTTTCTTCCCTCTCCTCCTCAGGTCTGCGTGGGGCCATGACCTTTGCCCTCTCTATCCGTGACACAGCGACATACGCCCGTCAGATGATGTTTTCCACCACCCTCCTCATTGTCTTCTTCACCGTCTGGATCTGTGGAGGTGGCACCACGCCCATGCTGTCCTTCATGAGCATACCGTAAGACTGAGCATCTTATGTGTATGTGTATGTCTCTCTGTGTCTGTGTGTGTTTCGCCCGTCTGGTGGGCATTTTTCCTTCCAAAATCACACTTGCGTCCTTGTCTCTTTCAGGGTGGGTGTGGACTCGGATCAAGAAAGCTCCGTAAGTAATCGCTGCAGATGCAATTATCTTGTTTTCTCTACAATATGTAAAGTTCATGAACTAGAACACGACATATGTAAATGGATCCACCTCTGCTGGCATCATTGAATATGTTTTGTACTATGTGGAAACAGGTGACAATGCTGGATAAGTCACAGGGTCGGCAGGTCAAACATACAGTGTTCCAGGAACTTGAGATTATTTTATTTCTTTTTTTTGCCAAATCGACAGTTCAGATGTCACAACGGCTTGCAGTTTTGACTAATCACTACATTCTTATTAAAATAAAACCCATAATTACTTTGCAGTATTCTAATGCACCGTAATCCCTAATATAACAAGCGTCATGTGAACTTTGTTGACTTGGAGTTTTCATTGAATCCCTGCAATTTACTGCAAATGAGCACATAACACCACAAATTGCCCTGATATTATTTCTTTAATAAAACATTTTTGGTTGCAATAATCACAATTAAAGCATTTTCAAGGACTGAAACAGCCATTAAATTAATAGCACTGCTCAGTAGAATTCAATTATTGTTTCCCCCTTTACTTCCTTGTATATAAACAGGTGACAATGGTGGATGGATCACAGCGGAGGAACACCAAACACGAGAGCGCCTGGCCCTTCAGGATCTGGTATACTTTTGACCACAAGTATCCTTTGAACTGTAGAGCTTCTTTCTGAGGCTCTGTCAGAGTGAAGAGAGTGTGTTTAGGCTTGCTCCAGATCCTATGTGTTTGTACTGGCTCTAATCAGTGTGTGGAAGAATGTGAAATGTGTAGCTGCTGATTTCAGCTTTGAACACCAGAGGGCTCCCTTTACAAACTATAATGAATATGAACTTGAATTTTTTGTACATGAGGTTCACAGATAGAGCCACAAAACTTTATTCTGTATCACTAGCACATACACATATGTATGTATTTTCTTTTTTTCTGGTGTGAGAAAGGTATAGTTTTTGACCCCAACCATTTCAGATTGTATGAAAATGTGGGTTGGACTATTGTTTCTAGGTGAAGATGGTAATTATTTTCTGCTGTATGTGGAGTAGTAAGTTATGGACGTTGTTTAAGTCTCATGGAATATGTTTGTCCAAGCATCAAGGTACTGATAACGTGTGTATATTCCAACAAAAAAAAAAATGTAGGTGCTGTGGGTGACTGCAGTTTGGCTTTCATACCACGGTTACAACACACACATACTGTCTGAATAAAAAAAGATCGCTAACTAGCTGCCTGATTACCACAAGAGTTAGCATGACGACCAGTTCCATTTCGCCCTGTTTAAGCAGAACTTTCAGCACAGTTGGAATGGATCTTTGACCAATCAGATTGCTTGGCCGAAACTAACCGTTGAATGAAATGTTATGAGTCCTTGACAGAAGCTCGTTCTGCAGCTACCTGAAGCCCCTCCTGACCCACAGTGGCCCGCCACTCACTGCCACTATGCCTGCTTGTTGTGGCCCGCTGGCACGATGCCTCACCAGCCCACAGGCCTATGAGGTACAGACACACAACATACTCTTTGACCCAGAATGCACTTGAAGCGGAATCTCATTCATTACAGTAGTTTTTTCACGATTCTCTCCCTCTCCCGTGATCCTATCCCTCTTCATCTCTCACATGCATTCCCTTCCTCACTTTTCTTCTCTACTCTCTCTCTCTCTCTCTCTCCCTCTGCCAGAACGAAGGTCAGCTCCACGACGACGACTCCGACTTCATCCTGAACGATGCCAACGTGAGCTCCATGTACGCCGACGTCACCGTCAGCACGGACGCGTCCGGCTCCCGCACCGTCAACCGCAAGCGCTCCACCGCCGCCGCCGCCGGCACCGGGGGAGGCCCGTCCGACGAAGGCCTGGATCAGGAGCTCGCCCTGGGGGAACATGAACTGGTGATCAGGGGCACCCGCCTGGTTCTGCCCATGGACGACCCGGTGGAGCCGCCGACCACCGTCACCCTGCCCCCGCCGCCCTCCCCGCCGCGCTCCGACCCGCGCAGACACAGACTGTAGGAAGGCTTGTGCTGTTAGAACGCAATTCGTTGTTTCACCTTCATAAATCACAAGTCATCCAACCAAGTGAAATTTTAAACTGTTAGTTGACTTGGCTACTTGAAGCGGGATTTTAAGTTGAAATGACGAACTGCGTTTACAGTCATATGGGACCCAGGCTGATGGTACCACCTCTCTGGGTAACATGCGGATTTGAAATGGTCTCAAATGTGTGACGCACTTGAGGCGCGCTTGATTTAACTCACCGGACGGGTGGATTACTGTAAACTGGAATGTGAATACACTACATGGTACCCTAAATCAAGTGCGCCTCAAGTTTATATGTTATTTGAAATCATTTGAAATGCACATTTTGCCCCTGTTTAAGGAGGCTAAAGAGGGGCTGTAGTTTTTGCTCCTAGGTTTGTACTACTGTGGTGTTGACTTGAGGCTCAGCGTGTGTTGTTCTCTGTGCTCTAAAAGCCCCAACTGCTTACTGCTGTAGTGGGCGGTTGGTGAAAACTGTTTTTATATGCAGTTTACCCCTTTGCTCTGTGGTGAAGTTGCTCCTGACAACAGCTCTAGGATTTGTCTAGCTTCCCTCAAGTATTCGTAAGATGAATTCATATTGTCTAGCATGTAGGACAGTTTCTGTCGCCTTGTAACATTGCCTTGGTATCATTCGGTGATATTCAGTGTGGTTATGGAGCAGTTTGACCATTCTAGTGTCTAATTTGATCACAGGCCATGGGTGACTTTCAGTAGTGTTTCTCTGCATCCTGTCTTGTTGCCTTCCTCTCAAAGTTCATTGTTGGGGAAAAGGTTCAAAGAGGAGGAACCCAGGAAACGTTTTGATTGTGATTGGGCAAGGAGGCAAAGAGGGGAGGAAGCAAGTAGTCCAAGAGAACGACATCTGTGATTCCTCTGGATGAAAAACACTGGGAGTTTTGAATTTGACGAGAGAAAAGGAGATTGCCTACATCTGGATTATAGCTAGCTACTGATAAAAAAACAACAACTTAAAAACAACTCAGAGCTGTTTCTACAACGGCATCCAGGAGCCACTTCACCCTCCTCAATGTCATCCATGCCTGCCTCTTCTCCTCCTGATCAATCTATTAATTTATTGATTTATTTATTTAAGAAAAAAGACGTTTATTTATTGAATTATTTATTTGATGTATTTATGTTTTGTTTTGTTTTGCAGTGTCACTTCACTTTGTTATGATTATCTTGCCCTGTTTAAAATAGGACTCCTTTTTTTTTTTTTGCGGTGGGAGTTTCAACTCATGCTCGGAAAATAAGTTTATGTGAAAAGATAGATCAAATGAAAGAGCTAGACTTTACGATGTTTTGTATAAAGACCTACAGTGTGTCTCGTGCTTACAAGTGAAAGGCTGCACTGTCGGTATTAAACGCCCTTTCCCGAAAAGCACCAAGACTCCTCCGGCACACGGTGCATCATACAGTAGGGAACTGGATATGTATAAGCAACATAATCATTCCAGGAGTGTGTTGTGTGCATGTTATAATATCTCCTTCCCCTACTGTAGCAGATGCTTCTACTGTATACTTGGAAAACTAGCGCTTCCCTGTGTGTGTATATTTTATGAGCGTGTGTGTGTGTGTGTGTGTGTGTGTGTGTGGCCACCGTCAGAATCAAATCCTCCAAATCTACTGATGTGGCTATTAGGGCTAATGTCTGTTTCTGGTTTTTATGTTGTTTGATCTTCTTTCTAACAAAGCGACTGCCGTGTCTTTGTGGAGTGACGACGTCACACCGTCAAAGACGACTTTGAGGGCTGGCTGAACTGTTTTGAATTAAAGTGCCTATTCAGAAATCCAATTACTTTATGTAGATTTGTACATATTTGATTTGCTAATGTGCAGTAAGGTGATCGTTTTTGATTTTTTATATATGATGTTAAACCCTTTTATTGATGTTTAACATTGGATTCCCGGGCTGATTAGGCCGTTAGGTGGCTGTGTGCAGTGAACCTGTTTTCAGAAATGGTTTCGTTTATTTGTTCTTGATGCATTCAAAAGTAAAGTTGTGCTTTGTGCTGTACATATGAAAGCCCAGGAGAGTGCAAACTAGAAGAAAGCACTAGTATTGACAGCAAATAATGTTGAGTCACACGGTACGTCTGAAGAGGCACTGTTTCCTTCCAAAATGCACATCCACCTTTCGATACCTCCTCTTAAAAACATCTCTGGCTTGATCATAACACTTACTAAAAAATATTATTTCAATTAGTAGCTATTTTGAGACCTTCTCTTTCTCTTTGGTTTAAAATGCATAACGGTACACTTCTGGCAACCTTGCCTCACAGTTAGTGGCTGCATTCAGACTTTAAAAACCTGGCAACCTCTTTCAAGGGAAAGTTACAAGTCTCACACATCTCCCCTCACAAGTGTAGCTTTAAATACACTCCAGTTTAAGTTCAATTTGGAACTCTTAAATTTCATTGTGTTGTTTTAAATCCCTGCCAACTTTTTACCGATGCAATATTTCTGTCTGTTTCGCCCCTTTGTCTGGCAACCACTCCTCTATTCTCTTCCCACTTCAGTCAAAGATGTTTTGTACAAGGCACCTATATACTGCAATGCTGGCTAAATACAGTATAATACAGTAAAGGTGATTTGTTTGAGATAGAAATTAATTAGAAATCACAAATCCAAATGGTCTTTTACAATAAAATTGTCTTTTTTTTTCGTACATTCACTTTGTTCACAGGCCCAGTAAACCTGTCTTGGCATTAACTGCTTGGATACAGTTTATTTTATTTCATCATTTTGGTTTTCATCTTTTTTTTTTTTTTTTCAAATACTAATTTTTATGAGGCTTGTGCTTATGCATAACCGTTTGGAGATATTGACATGAGTGGATATGCCACAATCTTTTTTGAGCAAGGTACCTGTAACAGGTACCTGTACCTGGTCGGTGTTCATATGTATTTGGATAATAAAAACAGACTTTGTTTATATGGGGAATTTGAAGTATAACTACTATAAGCAAGAAACAGCTGTAATCTCATAGTAGCAACATCACATGAAACTAAATATCTAAAAAGACCTGTATGTTTCTACTGTGTGTGGATGTTTGACAGTTTATGGGACGTTTTAATCGTGAAATGTGCATCTGCAACATGTGAATGTCTTTAATATGTGAACTCGGAACATATATTCAAATTGACTTTTGGAGGTTATGGGGAAACATATTCTGAGATGTACTTAATTGATTTTCCCTGCCTTTGTCCCGAAGTTATTAACAGTGTCTCTTCAGTTCAGACATCTTGGGAGTGTACTGAAAAATAATAATAATAATAATAAAAAAATAAAAAAATCAACTTCTTGAAATGGATCTTCTGTCTGATCTTCTGTCTCCAAAACATGCATTGCATAACTATGCTTCCCTTTGGCAGCAGCCAGTATGCTCATTAGCCGGTAACACTTCATGAATGAAAAGGACGCTGATACAAATTGATCCATCCCATCCCGTTCACAGGGTTTCTGTAGACTGAAATGTGTTAAAATGTCTTAAATCATAATATCTAAACTCTCTTATCTAAACGCTATTATAATGCTTCTATTGGATACCGTTAAATATCGTTTAAGTATTGAATTCAGTTTTAGGGCTCTCTAAAATATAGCAGTTTCTTGGTTCTGTGTTTTTTTCCGTTGACCAATCAGCACAGTTGCGCAGGTAACAGTTGTTTTCACTTCCACCTTTATTTCATGTTCAATTTGCGAAAATGAGTCTTCTCTTACAGTCTCGCCGCTATTAAATCTCATTAGACTTAAGTTTAACTTGAGTTGTTATTTCCCCTCATATCCTGTACAGTAGGCTCTCCCCATGTAGGCTACCGTTTACATTTGTTAGCTGATCGCAGTGTCAAGTCAGACCGAATGAAAACGACTTCCCGTTAACAAAACCCTTATTGACTAAATTGCTCAAACTAGATTTTTCCCCTGTTACAAAACGTCAATGTGCAAATGAAGAATATATTTAAGAAGAAATCTGTAGAAAATGGGACTACACTTGTTTTTTTCCCCAAATAGCCTACATGAAACATACCCCAATAGGATTATGGAAGAGGCCTATAAAAATTCACAAAGACTCCAACACAAAACGTAGCAGACAGCCTGTAAGAGTGTCCATACTATTCTAATGTCATGGTGACAACAAACAAATATATCCAGGAAAGACACTGGAGACATGTTTAAGGGTTGCCAGTAATCACTCAACCTGGTTGACGCATGACAATGCGTTGACAATGTTACTAGGTGGTCTCTAGGTGATTACTAGCATCACCAAGCAACCATATACTACCCAAGCAACCACTTGTAATCACCTAGTGAGCAACTAGAAACACCCCAACAATCACTAGTTTAACTTATCACCTATACCTTACCATACCATACCTTACCATAGTTATCAACTAGCGACCACCTAGTAATACCCTAGCAACCACAAGTAATCACCTATCGACCATCTAGTAACATCTTAGCAGTCACTAGTAGTCATCTTACAACAATGTAGTAACACTTAGCAACAACTAGTAATTGCTTAACAACCACAAGAAATCACCTAGCAAACTAGTCCACCTAGTCAAGAAGTCTGTTGCTAGAAGCATGTTCACATTTTCTTGAGAAAATGTAGCCTAGCTAATCTAGTATTTATTTTTTATTAAAAATGGTTTACGCTTTTATTTTGAAGGTAGAGTCCTTCAACTTCCGATCTACGTCTGACTATTTGTCGATAGCTTGACGCAGCTACAGTTTCTCTCTCTTCAACTGTCAGGAACTTGAACAGCAGTTTCGCTCCCTGCAAACAGCACAGAGACATCCAGCGCTGCAGTCATCGCATACCCGGTAAGTTGGAGGAAGGAGCTCGTTGTTTCTTTCTGTACAGATTATTTAAACCTTATGTTGGTTGTCTCCTGTAGATAAAACAATATCAAGACTGAGTAGCTATTTTATTTATTTGAGCATGCGGTCTGTGCCATTATGTGGTGTAATAACCTTCTTTGCCTCTAGACTCCGACTTGGGCTTATATCTTTGTATTAGTCCAGGTTTAAAAAGTGACTGACAAGAATATTAACATTATTTTTGACAAGACAGATCAGAGAAAATCAGTTCCGCTTTATAGACAAGCATAACCAGAATGACACTATAATGCCTGCTTTTCCAGTGTTTCTTTCTTTCTGTGTGTGTCAGTGTGAACATAGAGTAGCCTATGTCAGACAACTCTTTCTCTCTCACACACACATGCATACACACACACACACACACACACACACACACACACACACACACACACAAGTGGTGTTTTGTGATTGCTTAAAGGACATGGCCTGTGTAGCTGAGACACAATGAGACCTCTCTTAAACTTCACTTACAAAGCATCTGATTTCCTGAAAGGAAACAGCCTTCAAGTTGTCTGGGGCGTTGGCTGTCTGTCTGTCTGTGTGTGTGTGTGTGTGTGTGTGTGTGTGTGTGTCTGAGCTACAGTTACATGCTGACTTCTGAAAGCCTATCCTACTCCTGAAATCTGTTTCCAGTTAGGAGTTTTTTCACTCCAGGATGGAACCGCTGAGGCTGAGGCTAAAAAATGCATCACCAAGATCAATTAAAATTCCTGTACAGCTATTTTTCATTCTCCTTGTGTGTGTCTGTGTGTGTGTGTGTGTGTGTGTGTGTATGTGTGTCTTTGTGAGTGACTTATGGTTTCAGTGTTGCTTCCCCCAGCTATCATTATTCTGAAAGGAGTCATGAAGTAAACCAAGGACCCATATGTGTAGCTGACCTCTTTCTCTCTTACACACACATACACACACACATACACACAAGCTTGGAGTGTAACAGATCACATATAGCAGGACTGTAACTGTAACTGTAATCCTTGATTTATTGGAAGGAAAAACCTGATCAGATTATTGATGCGTTAATCTCACTAAGAAACAAGGAGACATTTTTACTGTAAGATTATGGAAGCAAACATCATATCAGACATTTTGAAATAATGCTTCATCATAGAGCATGATAGCAACACTATTAAAGTGACAGTAAATTGGAATAAATTGTTAGTTTAACCTCTAAAAAAAAAGTAATCTAAAAGTAAGCAGACAGCATTTCTGACTTTTAATAATCATGTGGAATTACTTAGAGTATTACATGTCTAAGCAGGTAATGAGTAATTTGTAACAGCACACACACACACACACACACACACACACACACACACACACACACACACACACACACACAGAACAAGTAAACCAAGAGCCATATGTGTGACTGTGACTGACCTTTCGCTACCAGACACACACCAGCAGGCCGGAGGGAGTTTTTGTTTTAGTCCGCCCTGCTGCCTGCCTGCCTGCCTGCATGCGAAAGAAATTACCATGAGCTCAGCCTAATAAAATACATCATAGGCTCATAAAATTTTATGCAGTTTGTCTGACTTCACGTCATGGTAACTGCGTTATGTTTTGCCTCTTGTGATTTTAATAGGCTAGAATGTAAATGCAATGCAGACGTTTATTTATTTTTAAATTGATCCCCAGTGGGAAACTCAAGTGCTCAAGTCCAGTAGTTTTAGTGCTCTGACAGGACGAGGGAGAAGTCGACCTTCACTGACAAACATGGCAGTGTATCATCATTTACCTGCAGCCATAAAATCTACTCCATTGTGTTTGGAGTCCGCCGACTGGCTGTGAAATAGACAGTGAGACAGATAGACAGTGTAAACTAGTGGTTGTTTCTGGACGTACTTTTTGTGTAATGTGAGAGGAAGGAAGGAAGAGATAGATAGATAGATAGATAGATAGATAGATAGAAATCATCCTGGATCCAGTTTTATAATCACACATAAAAGTGCAACCATTGGATTACAGCATTTAGGGCTGCTGTAATGACGCTAATAGATGTGAATATTACATTGATTTTGAGTTACCGTAATGATGGGAATAGGTGTGAATCTTTCAATTTAACATTATCCTCTGAAGAGTAACTAAACCCCAAACCCAAATCTGTGTAAAGCCTGACATCTAATGGTAAAAAGCATGCAATTGCCATCTGCTATTGGCTGATCTTTGGTGCCAGGTGGTGTCACCACCTGTTGTATTCTATCGACACACACACACACACACACACACACACACACACACACACACACACACACACACACACACACACACACAAAAACAATACACAGAAATGTATTGTTGGAGTTATAGTTGTGGAGTTGACAGTTGGTCATCCATTTCTGCTCTTTGCCTCCATGCTCTGTCTCTTATGGTTTTTAGTTTTGTCAGCTGTTCTGATCTGAAAGTCAGAAGGGGTGGAGAGAGAGAAAGAGAGAGAGAGAGAGAGAGAGAGAGAGAGAGAGAGAGAGAGAGAGAGAGAGAGAGAGAGAGAGAGAGAGAGAGAAGGGGATGGGACTAGGGGAGAGTGCGAGAGAAAAGAGGGTGAGTGGGGAAACAGAAGGGAGAGTGTAACTCATATGAAGAGAGAGAGAGAGAGACAGGACAGGACAGAGAAGGCGAGGTAAATTAAATGGTAAGTACAGCTCACTAACAAGCTGTGTGTGCGTTGCTCCGGTGGTTGTGAGAGCATCTGGTAAAGCGATCATGTCTGTCGATCCATACAGATGCCGTTCAGATCCTATTGTGCTGCAACACGCCGCGCTGCTTTGGCCCTGACTCTGCGAGGCATAAATCTGTGTTGTATCTGCAGCAGGGCTCTCGTCTGGAATGTGGCTCGCTTATGCCAAATAAAACAATTATCTGACTTTGAACGCCAGTGTGGAGCGCAAATGTTTGGTTGAACTCGCTGCTCAGTCTTGAAATACTGCTGTATATTTACTTTTGAGATAGTGTGGATCAGTGTTATGGGTGGGAATCGCCACAGCACTCCCACTGCCATGTTGTTATGACACTTGGGCCACGACTGTGATCCTTCATTTTTAAGTATTAAGAGTTTCTACTGCATTATGTTGTGATGGGACACTTTGGGTTTCTTTCACTTCACTGCAGTACAAATCTTAAAGGAAAAATCCAACTTCAGATACACTTTCACATATCAGTCTGTGATGTTCAATGCATTCCAGGAGTTATTCTGTGATGAAGTGTTGTTATTTACTTTTTTGGTGTAACCACTTTCACTCAACCTGCCTCATCTACTTCTGCTACTTCAGTTGAAGTAGTCGTGATTTCCTACATTTCCCAGAATGCCCTTTGACAACCCCCAGAGAACAGGAATGGACTTGTTGCGTTCAATCAAAGGTTGGAGTATGGACATATAAGTATAGATAGCCAACTACTTTCTAACCAACTAGTTCCAACTAGTGCCTCTTACTCAAAACACAACATGTCTTGTTGCTGTATTGCATTCTGGTCTATTGAGGCTTCTGTCAGTGGAGAAATTGGTCTCTCTGCTTCTTCTATACAGTGGGTTTCTACCTGTATGATTGTTGAACGTCGGTGCAAAATGGCGGCTCTAGAAAGAAGCCCTCGCTCTTTGATTCTGGGGGACTGACGCCAAAACCTGACAATTACTGTTGATGTTTTAGATTGCTGGAAATTGTTCTTGTCCTGTATGTTGCCTAGTTTCGTCATTAAAGCCTTTTTCGTAACCCCTGTTCTCTGAGCCGGTCTTGCGTTTGGGTCCAGCCCCCCTCCTCACTTTTGTGACAGTTCTACTATTAATCTCCATTGTAGCTCCGCTGGAAATATCTCAAAATGATTTCACATCATCTGTTATCCACAGGAATAAGTAAAAAATACACCACCAAAAACAAAATGGACTCAGAAATGCAAAGTACATCGACAAGGGTGGACTTCTCCTTTAAGTGTTATCTCTTCAGGCAATAAGATGTCAAAAATAAATAATGTAAAATCCATATTACACCTACTAATCTTCAGACATCTCTCAGACTTTGAAGCATTTCTTCCACATCCATCATCTAACAGAACAACATGATGCGGTTCTCCATGTATAGACTTGAGATTTGAACAAAAACACTGCGACTTGGCAAGTTGGCATCAGTGTTTGAATATCATATTGTGGGGGAAAGTATCGCAATATTATATTCCACGCCAAATCTAGTGAGGCTGCCATGCTACCAAGTCCAGGACTGAAGGAATTTGCAAAGACAAGCCTGCATGGAAATGGCGTTGGCATGAATCACACCTGCAACACACTGAGTGGAACATGAGCTCAGTCAGTGTTTAACGCTCATGTGAATCCACGGACATTGATGCAATATTTATGTTGACAAATTTAGCAGTGGCCAGTACGATCAACGCAGGTTGTGCTTTTACTGACCCGAGGTTGTGTTTATGTTGCGTCTGCGTTGTGGAGTGTGTGTGTGTGTGTGTGTGTGTGTGTGTGTGTGTGTGTGGCTGGACTGTGCCAACTTCACCGTTCTGATGGAGACTTCCTGTTTCTCAGCTTTCCACTACATTCTTCAGCGATAAGCTCATGCCAACACACACACACACACACAGAGACATACGCAGATGGTGGGCGCGCACACACACACACACACACACACACACACACACACACACACACACTGTTTCCTCAGCTGGAAGAGTGTGCTGTAGACGCTCCACATTCTCCATCACATTAATTTCGCTCTCTTCTCTTTTACTTAGATTGCCTCACCAAGTTTGTCTGTCCTGCTTCCCTGTTTCTCTGCTTTCTTTCTCTCTCTGTCTCTCTCTCTCTCTCTCTCCCTCTCTCTCTCTCTCTCCATGTGTTTTAAATGTGTGTGAGTTTTTCTTCTCATCCACATAACATGATGTCACCTCTCCATGTTCTATTTTTATACTGTCGATCTCCCACCGCTGTGTGGCTGCTTTGGGTTTGGGGTTTGGATGAGGAGCAGCACCCAGCTCTAATTGTAATTGTCAGGTGCATAAAACTCAAACTGAGGTGGGAAAGGGAGAAGGATTGAGAGAGAGAGGTGGAGAGAGAGAGAGAGAGAGAGAGAGAGAGAGAGAGAGAGGGAGGGAGAGAGAGAGAAAGAGAGAGAGAGAGAGAGGGAGAGGGAGGGAGAGAGAGATGAAGGGAAGGAAGGATAGTTTTGAATTCTTCTGAATCCAGTGGCTGCAACCAGCATGAGTCTGTACACATACACAAGCACAAACAGCTGCCTGCATGCACACGCACACACGCACACGCACACACACACACCCACACACACACACACACACACACACACACACATACACACACACACATGCACAGTTGTCCTTGGCTGCTGCGCTGCCTTCCAGCCTGGCTCCAGATTCGGCTGTGTGACCCAGCTTAGAAAACAGGACTTCATTTCCCATACAGACCCTCACTTACTGTTTCCATGGTGATTAAACAAGGTTTTGTTTTGTATTGTCATTTGGATGAAATATGATTTATAAATGTGGGGGTATGATACAATGAGGAAATTTATTGCAAAACAACAAAGTGAAACATGTAGCGACACCGTCCTCGCAGCTCTTTGACGTCAGTGAAACCTGCTGCTCTTTCCTCCTAGCTGTATGTTATACTGTGTTGCTTCCTGTCAGCCATTGTTTGGCTCCCTTGGTGATCAGATAACATTTAGACGATGCTGATAGCCACTTAGGGTATGACTGTATTAGGGCCATTGTAGATGAGGGGGGGTTAGTCAGAAATTTGCAGGAAAAAAACACTGAAAATTGTGAGGAAAAATTCAGAATTTCTGAGATTAAAGTCAGAAATTTGCGAGAAAAAAAAATCTTTAATCTTACTTAACTTTAATCTTAGAAATTCAGAGTTTTTTCTCAGAATATTACCCCCCTCCCCCCAGCAGCGGTAAAAAAAAAAAAAAAATCACCTACAATGGCCCCAGTTCTCTTCCGTATACATCTCTAGTTTCTCTCAAGGGTGAAAAAGGTTAATCTATGCTGGGACAGGAGGCAGGGAAAAGGAGGAATTCATTTTCTTAATTACTGTAAGGAGATGAGGCAGATGAACAAGAGATGAGGATGGGTTGAAAACAGGGTTCCAACCTGGGACAGGAGAGATCGCCCCATCTCTGCTGAGCTGAGGATGATGGGTAAATAACAGATGAAGAATGTGTGTTGCCTTTGGCCGGCTGCGCTCGCTGCCTTCCAGTAGAGATAAATGAGTTCACCTCACCCAGTCAACAAACAGAGCAGCTGCTGGGTCATGCATGAATCAATAATGAATTAGCAGGATACTGAGAGGAGAGCATGTACCGTACAGGCACCCACACATAGTTGTCTGTCGTCAGCCATTAAATGTTACCCAAATGTCTAATGATTCAAATGAAATTAAGATGCAGCCAATCAGTAAACATCCAAATATCTCTGTCATACAGGAGCTTCAGGATACTGTTGGAGTTCCAAAACATCCTAATTTTGTCCTAAAGTGGACTGTTTATCTGTCCTTATAACTAGGGTTAGACTGATATATTGGGCCGATATTGGGCCTTTTATGAAATATCGGATATCGGCCAGCCATGTCGTCCACTGCTGATATAATGAAGTTTTCTCCCTGATCACAGCTACATAAAACCTGTCTGTAAAACCTGCAAATTGAAACCTGAAATTTTATTTTCTTTCGTTTTATTCATTCATGCAATTGTTACATTTTGTTTTTAGGAAATTAATTCTTCATTTAAAGGCCTAATGTTTCCCAGAGTTCCCCTTACCATTGAATAGGTGCGGTGGCTCATTGTGCCTTAAAAAGCTTCTAACACACCTAGAAAGAATTCATTAGTCTGGGTTTCAGTGGAGAGTTTTAGTGTTGCATGATGGTCTAAATGCTGTTTTAGAGACTTTTTCACTCTGAGAGGAATGAAATCCTATGGGAAACACTGGATACTTGTAATTTTTTGGCAATAAATTTAAAGACATTGAATAGTGCCACAAAATGACAGCTATCGGCAATGTCAGTCTAAAAATATCGGTATCAGCCTTCAAAAACCCCATATCCGTCGAACCCTATCTATTAACTAATCCTTGACCCACCACAGACTTTTGTTGAGAGGTTAAGGAGCGTTACAAGGAAAGGGAGGATGTGAAACTTTGTGAACGCAGCCCCAGAATCGACTTTAAGCCGATTCAGAGCCAAACCCAGAACACACTGGGTGAACTTCCTTATGGAGCCCCAATGAGGAGGGAAATGGTATAGTTTGTGGCTTTGTGGTTTTCTAGGGAGTGGTCCATGTTAGAACTGGGAGTGTGTGTGCGCGCGCGTGTGTGTGTGTGTGTGTGTGTGTGTGTTTTGTGGTTCTGTCAAAGGGCTGTCAACATTCCAGATCTCACCACATTAGTCATACCAGGCATTCCTTTTTGGGTTCACCTCACTGCACACACACACACACACACACACACACACATGCACACACACACACACACGCACAATTCTGATGCACACAATACAGTAGAAGCATGCATGGACGTAAACAATCTGCACAAACATGCATGCTTTGTCTCTCTGACACACAAGCTCGCTCTCTCTCTCTTTCTCTCTCTCTCATTCACACACACACACACACACACACACACAAGTGCACGATTCTCACAGCAGTTTAGCAGAATTCCCCATGGTCAGTCAGCGTGAACTTCATGTGGGAAATAACTTCGTAAACAGACTTTACCCATCTCCTCCTCTATATTTCAGCCTGTGTGAATAGTTGCTTCTACCCATTTTGTCGTTTCGCTGCGTATTTATTTACCATCTGAAATCCCGACCCTGTAATCACAGATCCATGTCGGAGACTTATGGTGATGAACATGGTGATTTGAGTTCTATCTTTAGGAAGGTTATGTGGCGGCGTATTTTAGGGGGAGTGATTATTTGACTTGCTCGGTGGTGTGAGAAATGGGTTACTTCGGAGAAACGGCTTCTACCCAGTGTTGTAGAACTCCAGTCCCAATTTTGATGATTCGTGACTCGACTCAGACTTGAATAT
This sequence comes from Centroberyx affinis, assembly GCF_046629955.1. Lineage (NCBI taxonomy): Eukaryota > Metazoa > Chordata > Actinopteri > Beryciformes > Berycidae > Centroberyx > Centroberyx affinis. The sequence continues at coordinate 152,673 of NW_027282514.1, read as the reverse complement.
TTAGGACTCGGACCTGGACTCAGACTTGAATATTGACGACTCGGACTTGGACTCGAACTTGAATATTTAGGACTCAGACTTGAATATTGACAACTCGGACTTGGACTCGGACTTGAATATTCAGGACTCAGACTTGAATATTGACAACTCGGACTTGGACTCAGACTTGAATATTGACGACTCAGACTTGGACTCAGACTGGAATATTGACGACTCAGACTTGAATATTGACGACTCAGACTTGGACTCGGACTTGAATATTGACGACTCGGACTTGGACTCAGACTTGAATATTGACGACTAGGATTTGGACTCGGACTTGAATATTTAGGACTCAGACTTGTGCACTAACGACTTGAACTTAGTACTCGACCACCTTAAACATCGGCATCACATTTTTTCAGCGTAATGTAAATTGTATCCGATCGTCTGGTTGGTGAACAGTCTAGACCTACATGTAGACAATGGCTGTGAACATTTATCTTATAACACACCCACTGATAGGAGGAAGGTAAAACTGTTAACACACTGTTAATATACAACAGCATGATGTTACAATTTCCACATTTGCTTCCTCATGTTTGGTCTGTTTCGAAACACAAATGAAATGGACTGAAATCCACAACTTAGAGTCACTATTCTAACTAATAGACTAGCTTGTAATGTGACAGATGTAAATTTGTATTTGTTCTTATTAATTTGTTTTAGCATGGATTTCAAACTGGTTACTCGGACTCAAGTACTGAAGACTTGAGACTCAACTTGGACTTGACCTTGGTGACTCAGTCTCAGATTAGGACATTGGGACTCAGCTCTGACTCGAGGTTTGGTGACTCGACTACAACACTGCCTCTAGCCAAAGTAACTTACAGCACAGTGAGGGAATTCATTCATATTCATATTTGTCTTCTTTGAGACGCCTCAACTTTTTGAAATAAGACAGATCACTCTGTTATTATCAAAATGTCAACATTTGATTCAGGAAAACTCTTGAAACAAGTTCGTTTGCAACTGAAGCTATCTCACAATTCAATACCAGATTAAAAGACTTGTTAAGCTTTTGCCATGCGATTGCATTCTTGGTCATTTGTCTGCCTCTCAAACCATTTGTCCTTCCCTCCATCAACGTTTATTGTCCAATTTATCAGTCATATCAGCCCTATCAGATAGAGATAAGATGTATGAATGTGGAGGAACATTTGCAGCTGAGACAACTGTAGCTTGTCATGGTCACACACAGAATACATAAGCACACTTAACATGCATGTTGTGCACATATGTAAACACACAGATAGACACAAAGACACACAGAAACTCACAGAAACACAGACATGCACACCTGGTTGCTTTGCTTTTACACAGAACAAACAGTTCACTGCTAATGTTCTTGTGTCAGAGTGGGAAATGAAAGACATCTTATCAGCAAATCACTTCAGTAAATATCACAACCTAGTTTCTCTGAAGCCCTTTTGTGTGTGTGTGTGTGTCTGTGTGTGTACCTTCCTTTTCTGCCTACCCATATACATACATCATATATGACATGTATATGATGTATGTATGGTAAATGACATGCATATATGGTATGTAAAACTCTTTCAGATATGCTTGTGATAAAGGGCTAGCATAAATAAATAAACTTGACTTCCTTTTTTGTAGGTATTAGCACACCTACAGCGCCCCTATGTGGTGATTATAGGTAGTGTTTGCTCTTGTTTCAAGTTGTAGGGTAAAGAAAACAAGGCAGTGACATTCATACACTGCTGTAAAATGACAGAACAGCACACTATATTCAACATTAATGGATTATGGTTCGGTTTCTGTTCTCCAACTTGATTCTTGATCTCATCTCATCATCATCTTTCCCCAATATTAGCTCCAGCAGGCACATACAGCCCCCCTATAAATAAAAACAAACACACAAAGCATCATGAACTGTATCATTATTCACAATGATGCCTGGATTTCTAGATCTCTGTTCGATGACTTCATGGTGAAAAGGTTTTTACTCTTGCTCTCTTCAGGTGTGACGATGGCAGAGAGCTCTCACTGTTTCTACTGTCGGGAGGACCTCGGAGGGAAGAGGTTTGTCCGCAACGAGGGCAAGCCGGTGTGCGTCCGCTGCCACGCCAAGTTCTGCGCCAACACCTGCGCCGAGTGCCACAGACCCATCGGCGTGGAGTCAAAGGTGTGTGTGACTGCTGTGTGTGTGTGTGTGTGTGTGTTTGCATTCAGAGGACGTTTCATATGAGCGTATGCACTCCATGTTGGGTCCATATACAGTGTGAGAGAGTAAAAGCCGTCAATATTCCTTCTTTGCCCCTTTCCTTTCTTGCTCCCTCGCTTCAGTATCTCCTTTCCTGCCACCTCCTTTACATCCTTCCTCCCTCCATCATTGCTTTACTCCTCTCTCTCACTGTTTTCTGTTCATCATACATCCACAGCACCAATTATCAGAGTTGGGGGTCATTCATGCATTGAATTGAGAATGCGTGGTAAATTCCAATTCAGTTCCTGGAGTTGGAGTTGGAATGTGAATGTCACCCAGCTCCATGGAAACAGAATTGGAACTGGAATCACAGAAAACTGAATTCCATTAAATTCCACTTCTAAGAGAGTTTGTCTTGACTTGCTAAACATTATAAATCAAACATGAACCAAATAAAAGACAGATAAAATTTGAATACATTCAGTCATAATGTATGTTTTACGATTACGTTATGCATCAAATACCACCTGAAAGGTACTTTATCATTTTATGATATTCAGTATTGATAATATATAACATAATAGAAAAAACAAAAAACATGGAATTTCACAGAATTTCATTTGATTAATATAAACTTCCTAAAATTCCAACTCTGCTTTCCAGTTGGTTTGTTCAAATTCCAATTCCTCAGTTGAATTGGAATTTATGAGTTAATTGATGAATTGACCCCAACCCCGTCAATGTCGTGCCCCTCTGTCTCTCTTGCTTTCTCTGACTCCATTGCCTCGCTCCCTTCATCGATCTCTCCCCGGTTCCCTCCTCCACCAGGAGCTCGGCCATAAGGGTCGGCACTGGCATGAGGACTGTTTCCGCTGTGCCAAGTGCTACAAGCCGCTGGCCAAGGAGCCGTTCAGCACCAAGGACGACCGCATCATGTGTGGGAAGTGCTGCTCCAGAGAGGACGCCCCGCGCTGCCACGGCTGCTACAAACCCATACTGGCTGGTGAGACTGATGTACCACACTGTTGTACCACTAACCCTGATACTGTACTTTATTACCAGAAGAATACTGCACTAGTACAGTACACTGCACTGTATTGTATTGTCCTGCTTAAAGGAATATTTGGGAGATTAGCCCATTGTTCAATTTACCAGTTAAGTAATAAGGAGATAAACACAAAAATGATCCATGTGTCCCCAGTAAATCATGTGCTCTATGCTAACACTTTAGCATACACTATGTTGAGTGGTAGTAGGCGACTAGCATTATCTCAAAAGTGAGAAAATGAGAACTAGCAGCTCTAAAGCTAAATGTTCTCTAATCTTAATGATATGTGACTAAGTCCGTCAGTCTTGTGTCTGAGCCTGGTAAAATTTACACTGAGCAGCGGATGAATACATGGTTGCTCATCTGAGATAGTGCCAAACCCTGGCTACATCAGCTATGTAAGACATGATGTACAGCAAGCTGTTCACTATTGCAAAATTTTCACGTTAGGGTGTGGATTCACACCAGGGTGTTGAATCATCCTGTCGGGACTTATTTTGAAATAATGACCAGCTCACCGTACATTATCCCACTTAAAGCACGGCTACTTACCAAATACATTTATCATTTGACACAAAATATTGATTTAAAATGATTGTATTACAAGCTAAAGTAATTTACATGGTTCCAACAAAAAATAGTTCAGCAGGACTGCAACAATAGAAACGTTTGTATCGGCAAACGCCCTTGCTGGTTGTGTTCACTCTTGCGAACATCCCAACTGGCAAATACAAAATAATTTCTCATGAACAACTGACTGTATGAACAATGATTTTTAAATAGAAAATATTTATATATATAAACTGTATAACTGTGTAACGTACAATAAAGTTCATTGGACCAAAACTTGTTAAATACAAAATTGTTAAAAAAAATTGTATTTGTATTATATACAACATTTTATATACAAAACAATTTTGTATTCAACACCCCACAAGTAATTAAAACTAGTAAAGTGAAGACTGTTTTAATTTGGAAATCATGTTTGACTGTACTCAATGTAATTTTATAACAAATTCTATATAGAGAGTTAACATTTTGCATTTGACTGCAATCACCAGAGGACAACACGACTCTCTCTCTCTAATATCGACCCTTCTCTCGTTGTCTGCAGGCACAGAGAGCGTGGAGTACAAAGGAAACTCGTGGCACGATGAATGTTTCATCTGCTGCCAGTGTAAACGGCCAATAGGATCGCAGAGTTTCCTCTCCAAAGGAACGGATGTTTACTGCAGCCCCTGCCACGACAAGAAGTTTGCCAAGCACTGTGTCAGCTGCAAGCAGGTAACAGACCGACCCGCTGTCCTTCACACACGACCTGAACTAAATAGATGAATACAAACAAACTCTATTTCATCTTGAAAGGGGTTTGATAGCTTTTTGAGACTGTGCATGTATTTTACAGGCTGTATTGAGTCAAATATTTGAGCAGAATTTGTCCAGGTACGCTTCAGTTTTAATTATGACAGTTTTAATTTTGAGAGACTAGACTAGTAAGGTAAAGGTAGGGTAAACCAAGACAAAAGTCTAGAGGGAAAAATTATGAACTAACATCTAAAATGTTCCTTTTAAATTGAATTGTTATACCCTTTTGTTGCCTTGTAAGGCACTTTGTGACAATGTTTAAGTTTTAAAAATAAATTAGATTTTATTTGACAGTCATAGTGACATATCAAATATAATATTACCGCCAATAACACGTAGCTCTCTTCTCCTTTTCTCTCCTCTTCTGTTCCTCTTCTTCCCTTCCCTCACACCTCCTCCACTCTTTCTCCAGCCGATAACCTCAGGTGGAGTGAACTACCAGGAGCAGCCGTGGCACAGCCACTGTTTTGTGTGCAGCTCGTGTTCGAAGCCTCTGGCAGGGACCAGTTTCACCAACCACCAGGACCAGGTCTTCTGCGTCGACTGCTACAAGAGCTCCGTGGCCAAGAAGTGCGGCGGCTGCAACAACCCCATCACAGGTCAGTTCAGGTTCAAGACCATGGTTTTGTTGTCCCTAATAGGAAATCTACAGCAAGGCATACAGCACAATACATACTCAGGGTGCATACAAGGCACATTAAAATGAACAATGAACCAATGGAAAATACAGATGAAAGGACAGAGACTATACTGACTGGGAGATAGGCAGGCACATACTGTGGATATCAAAAGTCTGCACACCCTTTTAAAAAATTTTTCCAAGTTCATTTGGAATTAGTAATCAAGGTAAAAAAAAAAGGCTTCGTATTTCTGACAACGTATAGACCTTTTTCAAAAACATGGTTGATGTACTTCTGCAGGGTATAGATTGGTTCTCACCGCTGCCAGCAATGTTAAAAAGCGAACTTTCTGCCGCAGGTGTTGTCATTCACATATCTTAAAAAAAACCTCTACATTAATTGTGCCATTCAAAGCAGCTAAGGGAGTTCAAAAATATAATGTACGTCTATGAAGGGCATCAATCACCACGCATTTCACTGGTTCAAGTATCAAAAAGATTAATCTGCACATCTCCTATATTTATACATTTTAGAGTTGAAACAGTAGCTGAACGTATGTGGAAGGAGTTTAACATTTTGGAGATACTACTACTAATACCACTATTATTACAATTACTACCAGTATTACTACTACTACTAGTACAAAGAAGAAGAACAAGAAGAACAAGAAGCAGAAGAAGAAGAAGAAGAAGAAAAGGGAAATAGTGGGAATAGCACGACTGCTGCTAGCCCACTAATAACAGAAAACCTTTTCCATATGCAGCGTTTCCATCAGTACTTAAACATCATCATAACCGATATCACCAATAAGCTTTTTACTTCCTGAATTCAAAAGAGCAGACAGGACAGACACAGGACAGCGACAGGGACATATATCAATCTGTATCTAACTCTCCTCTCCTCTCCTGCAGGTTTTGGTAAAGGAGTGAATGTGGTGAAATACGAGGGAAGCTCCTGGCATGAATACTGCTTCAACTGTAAGAGATGCTCCCTCAGTCTGGCCAACAAGCGCTTCGTAGCCAACGGGGGAGACATCCTCTGTCCTGACTGTGCCAACAAGCAGTGAAGGGACACGGCACCCGACCGGAGGAGTGCCGTTTCAACATGTGGCGTCAGACATCACACCGTGTCTTATATAGTCATCCTGCTTTTTTACTTAAAGTCCAAAGTTTCAGTTTCAATATTGACGGGCGGTAATATGTTTGTTATCAAATTGAGTTGAGTTGAAAGAGTTTATACATAACTGAACTGAAGTTTGAAATATTCCTGAGTGTTACATGTTTAAAGGAATACACCAAGTTTTTAGGAGGTTGGTCAGTTTATCCATTAAGCGAGAACATAGACTCCAAAACCTCCGGTGCTCCATGCTAACACTTTAGCATACACTGTGTTGAGTGATAGTAGGCGCCTAGCATTATGTCAAAAGGGAGAAAACGAGAACTTGTAGCCACTCTAAAGCAGCTCTCTATCATCTTAATTGATATGCGGCTAAGTCTGGCAGTTTTTTGTTGGAGGTTGGTAATAGTAACATGAAATATGATACAGCAGTATCATACTATTTTGAACAACCAGGAACTACTTTCTCTGTTTCCATAGGAAGTGAAGGTGGTGAGCGATGGGAGACTGTGTACAGCTTAAAAAAATCGCTGAGCTGCGGATGAATACGTGGCTGCTCACCTGAAATAATTCCAAAAATAAACCTGGCTACCATCAGCTATATTGAATTAATGATGTTTAATTTTTAAAATATAGGAATCTACAGACCATATTATAAAAAACCCCAATACATTTTTATTATTATTAAAAGGTCAGTCTTAAGGTCAAAGGTCAAAGATAATGTTACCTACTATCACTCAACATAGTGCATGCCGAAGAGTTAACATGGCGCACTGGAGCTAAAGTTCAATTTCATTAAGGTTTTAGAAATAAATGCTTGTTGCAGTTTTGTTGACGCATTTAAAATAAGTATATGAATTTGGATTTTTTTTGTTTTTCAACTCAACTCTCTTATGTAATATAGAGCTGCTTTGTCTTGGTAGAAAAATAATTTCTTGTGTTATTGGCTTTGGTGTCAATGTCAACTTGTGAAATTTTGTATTATTTTTAAAAGGTGATATTATTTTCTTATGACCACAAAAAAAAATCCTAATTATAAATTGAAAAAACAGAAAAAAAGCAAAGTTCTATGTATATTTGTAATTGTCAAGGGATTATTATGCTTACCATAGGTTTATAAGTAACACTAATCTTTCATGCACTTTTCTAAGCAATTTTACTTCTGTCAGTCGAAGAAAATATCGAATTGGAATACATGAAGCAAACTGCATGCATGTTTTTACTGATCTGCTGAACTGAAATAAAGATTTTTACAAAGCTGAGCACAACCTTTGTTTTCTTGATTTAGTACACATGTTGGATGCATGACAAATTAGGACAAAATAGGAGAAATTATTTTCAGAGCATTCAAAATGTTCAAGGAATTTCAAACTCCAGTTCTTTCCAGCGTGTGCTCTTCCCTATCTGAACAGGAAGCTTTTACTGGAGTGTCAGTCGACTTTCGGTTCACTGTTTGGAAGAGCTGCTACCAAACATCCCAAGTTTGGTAGACAAAGGCAAAGACAACATGATGATCTCCTAAAACCTTCTTAATTAATTTTGTCAGAAATGTGACAAGACAAACTGTGAAGTAGTTTTTGTCAGTTTCACTATGCGGTTACTAGTCTTCCCTTTGTAGAGTAGTACAGTAGGTCCATTTAGCGTAGTAATATATTTCAATAATGTTGGGAATCGACAATATGTGTATTTGTACAAAACAAAAACAGTGTATCTTTAACAAATTAGATAGGGACAAGACCTTCAGAAGTTTGCTTGCCTTTTATGTGAGTCTGTACCTTGTGGAAAAGGGAACTGCAAACTTGAGCCTGTCAAAATGTATTTCCCTGTGAAAATGGAAACAGTTCCTGATTCTAAAGGTGAGCTCCAGCTGTTTCAGGAGCCTATTGACAAGAGCAAATACATAATTAAGGATTTACAATAAACCATCCAGTCCATCCTGGAAAGTAATCCAAAAGACAGCATTTGTTTCCGAGCATCAAGTAGTCTTACATGCAGATACTGTGAGGGGAAAGGCAGCCTGTTTGAGCTGTTTAATGTCAAAGAGACAAGAGCAGAAGATTGAGACTGAGCAGGCAAAGAAAAAACACTTTTTTACTTTATAAAATCACATTACTTGACAACCTCAGAGAGAGACAGATAGTTTATTTATCCTAGGGGGAAATTCAACTGTCGTATCATCAACATATACTTGAGAAATGATATGTAACAAAAGACTATAATAAGGGTGATCACCATCAAGTGAGCAATTACCAATATGAACAGAACACCAACTGCATTTTCAGAATAGGAATGTCTTTAATTTTTCATGAAAAGAACAGATTTTCATGCATCAGTCTAATATATTATTATTATTATTATTATTAGACTTAGAATAGTAGGTGTGGCACCACCTACTATAATACATAGTATATTGATTCAACGCAAAGATTTATATTGCGGTATAAGAGTGGGTAAACAATGTGGAAGTGGAATTCAGGTGAGTACCACAGTATATCGCTGTGTGTTTGTGTGTGTGTACATGCATGCGTGTGTGCTCATACATTTGTGCAAGTGTCAACAGAGAGCTGTGTGTGTTTGAATCAGTGGATTACCTCGTTAACTTGAAGCATATGTGTGGGAGGCAATGTTTTTTTTTAATTTATTGAATTGACTAGTATGAGTATATTCAACAAGTATAGTACATATCAATTTTCTCTCTCTCCCCCCCTCCTCTCTCTGTCCCTCTCTCACAAACACACACACTCACACACACACTCAAACAAGTAGACCAATCCTAGGAAGAATACACTGGTCTCCACTCCATACTGTAAAAGGTTTGACACAGTCTTAGTTTGCAGAGGCAGGTTTGCAGTTAATCTTGCACTATGACTGAGAACTCGTCTTCTTTCTGATTTTCCTGCTGGGAGACAAATATTGCAGCTTGAGGACACACAGCACTAGTCCTTAAGTCTTTATGCTGCTGAGTGTCTGGACCAGGATTTGCTTCTAGGATTATTCACCCAGGTAAGAACTTATTTAATTCTCTCAAGGCTTTATCTGTTTTGATAAAACCTGACACTTGTACTGTAAGAATGTTAGTCTTAGCAAATGTTTTAGCCTTGCATGAAGACTTGAAGTCTTCTTTATAAAGCAAGTGAAAAATGTTAATCACGCTTCACATATTTCAATGCTGTTTTACTTGTCTCTACGATTAATTTTTTTTATATATACTGTATATATTAAGCCTACTGGGGAACATGCTTTAATTCATTTAATGCACACAGACTCTACTCACTGAAATAAACTTGTTCTCTTTCAGAGTTGTGATGAGTTTTCTTCAGAAACTCCTGCATGTGTTTGTCATCCGGTCTCTGCTGAGCAGCTCTTCCTCCGCTCTGGACCCAGGTAGGAAACACATTCACAGGTCTGAATCAATCTGCACTGGAGTTTTGAGTGTGCAGACACATTTTTATTGTTGCTGCAAAAGGATGAACATCAGTTAACTCAATATGGAATTAGAGCTGCTGAAGAGGAAGGAGGCGGCTTCCCTATATGCCGAATTTATTGACAACAAACGTTTGTTATCTTTAGTCAAGTCAGCTTTGTAAATATCGACAGTAAAATGTCGACAATCCGGTTACAATACTGTTTTTTTTTTAATGATTAATAGTTTTTTTATTGTTTTCACGATAAACAAAACATATGCAAATATTTCAATCACAAATGACATAAAATAAATAAAATGAAAATTATAATAAATACAAACACGACCACAGACAAAGACTAAGAAAAAAAATATATATATATACTGTATATAGGCTATATATATATATATAATAAAATGTAACAGTGATGCACGAAATGCTTAAAAGTTTACAGCATTGCTTGTCAACCGGTATTCTAACAAAATGTACCCTTCAGTTATTGGCATTTTAAATGATAATTTACTGCTCGGTTACAATGCTGTTTTATTTGCTGATGTACAGCGCAACTAGTGTGCGTTTTTTTGTTGTCGTATTTTATCATGGGACAGGCTTGTGATGATGTGATGTTGTGTGACCCTACCAGAGGTTTGCATCCTTCTCTTCCTAGTCGCTCATAAAGTCTACACACTACAAAACCAAATACCTTAATTTTATCCCTGAAATGTCATTAGTTTCTCCATTACATAAACATTAATTATCCATGATTGATTCACTTGATTCACTAGTCATTAAGAGATTTTTTAATGCCTTTTGTGTATGGTTTACATGATTAATGAGTTATTAATGGAAAGTTCCTGTCTCCCTGAATGTTTCAATATATCTAGAATGTAAGCAGTCAAAAGTTAAGGGGGATTTGATGGAATCTTCTCCATGTAAATGAATGTAAATGTAATGATATTTTAAGGGATTAGTGGTTCGTAATGATAGTAGTACTCACTTGACAGTTTGAGTTTAAAACATATTGTTAGTATGAGTCAAAAAAAAGGAAAAAAGAAAAGGCTGCTTTAGTGAGATGTTGCCTCTGGTTGTTTGATCAGCATGGGAGCCGAGCCTCACTCTCCGTTCTCAGTGCTCAACAGCTGCTGCACAGATGCATCCTCTTCATCAGTCAGCTGATCTGATCCGCTCCTATGTGCTGTACATTAATGATTTACTCCATACTGTCTGCCTCTGTCAGTCTGTCCCCGGGTCAGCCTGTGGGGGAAGATGGCTGACTTTACCGTCGGATGCAGCCACTGGAGGCTGAGGCCCCGTGTCTCCGTCCCGGCCCTGCAGGAGCTTACTGTCTGCCTGAACCTGAACCTGCAGAAGGTATTATCAGCCAATTAACTGGCCACTAACGTCAATATACTTAATTAAGGAAATTGACATTATTTATTCCACTTCCTCTTATTATTCCGCAAACCAGTGGAGCAGGTGGGGCCATTCACTGACCCGAGTCGTTAGCAGATACACACGCAGCTCTCTAGACGGCCACACACACACACACTGCAGCCATAGCTACAGCCACAAACACACACACCCCAACCACCCAGACACACACATTCACACCACAGCTACACACACACACACACACACAGCCACTGGTACGTATATAGTACCTATAAGAGTACCAGTATGTGCCAGTACCAGTATGTGTATGGTCAGCCACAAACACACACACTACACATCGGTACACATTCACCCACGTACACACACACACCGGTACGGTACATATGTACCGGTACATACCGGTACGTATATAGTACCAGTACCAGAATGTGCTAGTACCAGTACATGTATAGTCGGCCACAGTTACACACACACACACACACAGCTAGAATCGCCCTAGCGACCACCTAGTACACCTTAGCAATCACCTAGAAATGCCCTAGCAACCACCTAGTACACCCTAGCAACCACCTAGAACCCCCTAGCAATGAGTTGAAACACCCTAGCAACCACCTAGTATTGCCCTAGCAACCACCTAGTACATCCTAGTAACAACCTAGAACACCCTAGTAACCAGCTAGAAACACCCAAGCAACCACCTAGAAGCGCCTTAGCAACCACCTAGTACACCCTAGCAACCATCTAGAACATCCTAGCAACCACCTAGAAACATCCTAGCAACCACCGAGTACACCGTAGCAACCATCTAGAACATCCTAGCAACCACCTAGAAACATCCTAGCAACCACCTAATACACCCTAGCAACCACCTAGAAATACCCTGGCAACTCTACAGCAAGCCCACACATTTTCTCAAGAAAATTCTAGTTTACTGTGTATTCTTCTTCTATTTCCTTTATTTGGCATACTTCAGAAGTCAAATTCCAAGAATCTGAGTTACATTGCTCTAACCCCCTAGATACACAGACACACATTTGTAAACATAATCTTTTTTTTGTATTCTTCTACATCACCACCCAGATTGGAGTTTAAGTGGAGTTGCATTAAAACTTGAGCATCTGTTTTGTTTTTTCCATGTTTCAGTCACACGTCATATTTCCTTAACCACGTCCAGGTGCTGTCTACGTCACCGTGGACGGCCTTCATGTACCGTCCAGCCGGGGGTCAGTGGGCTGAGCTGGGCCTGGGGGGGAAGTGGGGTCGCATCGTGGTCTGGCTGTTTGGGATTGAGTGGATTACCTTTCCCATATATCTTCCTCCGGGCCAGTGGCACTCCCTCTGCCTCACCTGGTCACATACGACCAACAGACCCGCCCTCTATGTCAACGGCACCATGGTGGACATCACAGCAGGTGGGTAGACGCAGCATGGAGACAGGTGATTGGAGCTGGAGAACTGGAAGACAGAGGTTTCAGGTGTTGAATCCAGGATAAATCATGAGTTAAGGAAAGGACAGGCAGTAGTTCCTGTGACCTCCCACACATTTGTACACAGCACATTTTCCACAGTTGACAAGTGTTGACTGCAGTGTTGTTTGTCCACTCATAGAGCCCATGTGGCTCCAAGGCAGCTGTTACTATATGTTACTATAAACTATATGAGAGCGTTAAATTAACTCTCATGGGTGTGGGCTTGTATAAACAATGGCAGTGTTAATTTTGACACTCTCAGTTAAATCAACCATAGTGATTTTGCTGTGTATTTTACACTTTCTGTTTTTACTTTCTTCATATCCATGTTATTGCCCATTTCTTTCTTTCTATCTATCTATCTATCTATCTATCTATCTATCTATCTATCTATCTATCTATCTATCTATCTATCTATCTGTACATGAAGGCCTTTGAGACATGCTTTTGTGATGAAGGGCTATAGAAATAAACTTGACTAAACCGGCCTCTCATCTTCTCTCCCAGCTGATGTGGACAAATCTCGCCTCGTGTCCCGCCCATGCTGCCGACTGGCCCCCAATGGGACGCTAACTTTGGGCGCGGCACACTTCTTGACTAACGGGAAGCTCCAGATTATCCCCGTCAGCCGTCTGAAGGGCAAGGTGTCTTTGTTCCGGCTCTGGGGGCGGGCACACAGCAGACGGGACGTGATGCACTGCACAGAGGGGGACGTGGTGAAGTGGGAGGAGGACAACTGGGACTGGGACACTCAGATTTGTTCACCATTCTCTGTTCGCCCCGCCCTGCTGTGTAGTGAGCCAATGGAAAACACTCTTTATCTTAATTGGGATTCTGTTTGTTTCTACTACTGAAGTTCTCAGATTTTATTTCAAATTTTCTGAACTTTACATTTATTTCTACATCTTTTGATTTAGCATGGGTTTCACAGTACTGTGTAACGACAGGTTGAAGATTCCCCTCTCTTTCCTCTGTTGTTTTTCTTTCCATCTCTATCTGTCTATAATGTTTACAAAACCCAGTGACTGATTCAGTTTCATGTAGTAAATGATGGTCTGTCAGCTTTAACAAGCCTCTTTACTGCTTTTTCCTACCTGCGTGGTCGCCTCCATGGCTGCTCTTGTTTTATGTCCACGGCCCCCAGATTAAATATTGACCACCTGTCCTTCTGTCAGTACAGTAAATATAGAAGCCATTCTATGATCAATAATATTAAGAATCGGAAGCATTCGTCTCACAGCTGTCAAAGGTTATTTTCTTTATGCAAAGCTGGAACTCACCACGTTAACCCTAAATTTGTCCTTTCTAATGTTATACCTAACTCCCAATATTATATTGTGACAACAAAAAATTGTGATCTGAATTTTAAAGATAGGACAATTTTTGATTTTGCAGCTTGGCTAAAGAGTGAAACTCTTGTCAAGTTATACAGCAGTCTCTGAGACTGTGAACCAAACGTTTTATCAAATAGAGTTGGTCTCACTGAAACTTACAGAAAATTATTATAGAAATTCTGACAGGTTTGAAACTCAGTCACCTACACGTCATCAATGAGATGGTGAGAAACAAAATATACATGGCTGTGCACATAGAGGCAAGGGAAGATATATGAACCCTCTGCCTTGCTTTCGGATGTTTTACATTTTAATATAGATAAAGCATTGTGATATGACAAATTCTTAAAATATTCAAACTTTTTTTAATTACGTTTTGTTTCTTGGCTTTCTTGGCTGAATTCCAAGTCTCATATTCGCTGTGGTTGGCAGGCTGGTCGGCGTATGAAGTGAGACTGAGGTTTATCATCATGCGTTATGATGGGAAAAACACCAAGCTTTACACAGCCAGAGACATCGCACATCACTGGGTAAGATTAAATTTTTTTTTTTCCCAATACAAAACCACAGATATTGTAATCAGGACTGAGTGAAGAGACTGACCTGAAAATATACTGTATACTGCTATATGAATAAGATAAAGTAATATTTGAATGCACTCAATTAATCTTTTCATTCTGATGTTCCATAGCTGAATTTCAACATTATCATTTATCAAATTAATATTAATTTAGATATGTTATATAATATGAATAATATATCATTTATATAGCAAAATGATTGGCATGCTCTTCTGGGGTGCTATTCTCACAAGATTTTTAATTTATAATAAGATTTAATTTGATTAATGATCCATCATGCCTTACCACAAAAAAATCAGAAAACACTCTAGGAAACATCTCTAACCCTGAAAAACACATCAAATCACAACACTGTCCACACTATCTATCCCACCTAGCGATGCATTTTAACAGGTTGAACCTGTATAACTCAATGGTTGTGATGCTTTCCTCTGCTGTTTGTTGCTCCTGTAGCTCAGAGAGGAGCTGCCATCCAACATCTATTTATACAGAGTGTCTGTGTTTGAGCTAACCAGGTAGGAACAGATTCCAAATTAGTAGTTACATAATGCAAAATGCTTGTTTGTTTCACATTAACAAATTTTGTACTAAAGGCATACTCTGTCTGTCAGTGAAGAAAGCCTTGGAGAAACATTCCATGATGAGAAGCTGGTAAGTCAAAATGGGAATGATCCTCATAATGGAGTTTAAACTGGATGGTTATGATTTCTGTGTGTGATTTAATTCATCTTTTTTATTCTAGTAGCACTTTGTAGTGAGTCTTATGTCTTTTATTCCTCAGGTGCGGTGGGCTAACCCTAATGTTAACAGGTAAGGTGTGGTTCAACACATCATTCCCTTCTTCTTGACTGGAGTTGATGATTTAGCTTGATGTTCAATAACCTGATAGTGGCTGGGCGATATGTCGGTCAACTAGGTCAGATCACTCTATAGTTTAAAAACATATTCTTCTCAACACCAGATATATTACACACAAACATGGGATCACAATTACATACTTTGTCAAACTTGACAGACAACCCCTGTCAATCAGAAAGTATTACCCAATCAGTGGTGGAGGAGGAGGGACTTCCCTCTGCAACGGTGTAATTATCCACACGTGGGAAATTAGACTCCTCCATACACAACTGATTGGGTAATGTTTGCTGACTGACAGGTGTTGCCAGCTTTCACACATAGTAAATGAAAACTATAGGAATGACTCTGAGGCACAAACCAATGACTTGATACTAATGAAACAACATAAGGACAGTATGGCACAGCAGCTTCCTCTGTCTCCCCTGCAGGTTCGACTGCCTGGTTCATGTGAATGTGATCCCCAGCTTAGATGTGGCTGATGTACAGACAGAGCTGCACAGTGATCTTCAGAAGGTCTACAGAGCACCTAACGGTCTGCTGCAGCTGATGGCTGACCCCAACAGCATCTACACCACCCCTGTTGGTATGGAACAATGCCTTATCCCTCTGTCTGACCCCAGCAAGGTCTCAGTGGCGGCCTTAGCTATGTTTCACCCGTTTCAACTGAAACGGCCCCGCCCTCCCACAGGGCCCCCGACTGACATGCACGCATTGAATAATTCACCCACTTTTTATATATATGTATATATATTGTGGCGAGCTGTGGTTACTTCAATCAAAGATAACGCACCGGACACCGTTTCAAAGCTACCAGCCAGCTTTAATTGCAGTTAGAACCAGTTAGCAGTTCAATATTCACAGCAAAAAGGTAGGCAGGTCATTTCTTTCACTACAATCATTACTAACGGTGTCAACTAATATGAACTAGTAAATTCTCAAACTAAAGCAAATACACATAATTAAAATAATCTCTATAAGCAATTATTTAGGGTTAAATAATCCTACCAGGTCAACAGTGCATGAATAACAAGCTCTCCAGGCCTGACGTGAGCTGTCCACGGTGCTGAATGATCACGAAGCCCAATTCAAATGAATCACGATAGGGGTTGTTTACAATGTTGTAAACAACCCCTATCTGTGTATATTTAATATATTGAAGTAATGGCTACGCCTCCGTTTCCCCTAAAATACAATATATACTAGATATATAATAGATTTTAGAGATTCAGAATTTCTAAAATACAATATATACTAGATATATAATAGAGTTTAGAGATTCAGAATTTCTAAAATACAATATATACGGGGAAACGGAGGCATAGCCATTACTTCAATATATCAAATATTATAGGCACATTGCCAAACGTGCTTGTGCAACAAAACGGCACAAAGAAATGAGCAATTAAATGATAAAACAATAACAAACTATAAGGTTTAAAAAAAACAAAAAAACATGACAGGCTCTTTCGATCATCGTGAATTTACTGCATGGAATCCTTGGAATGCGCCATTACGCAACGCAGCTCACGTTTCCTACAGCTGACCTTACAGTGTTATATAGTGTTAAATCATAGGAAATAACCAGTATGGATAACATTTGCTAAATGTGAAATATTTGTAGATATATAATGAGCTCTGTCCATTAAATCCTTTTGGGGATGTGCTTTACGCACAGATGTCCCATGGAAATACAGAAGCACAATATTGCGCAATTAATCTTTCAGTTTATCCACAGACAGAATATCTCACGTTTCATGACCAGGAGCTCTGTCTCATCACACTGTTGTTCTAAAGGTATGCCATCATATGCGTGAAATTACTTTACATGGAGTTTTGATGGCGCTGAGTTGGTCAGTGGAAGAAAGGAGGAGAAGGAGAGGGAGAGACTTCACATCTGTCTACCAGCGCCCTGTAGCTCGTCATACTAGTGTAATTTGTGGGTATGTTGCAGGGAGAAAATTGGAAAAAAAATATTTTGGTACAATACTCATTTTTTAGAATTCTGAAAAGGCCTTTACTATTTTGCATGGTAACGTTGTGTGTTTGAGAGAGAGAGAGAGAGAGAGAGAGAGAGAGAGAGAGACGCATCTTACTATCTGAATAATGCGCACTTCAAATAGCAGGAAAATACTGCGCCAGACTTTAGACCAGGTTTTTGTTGGTCAATGGCGCAATCGCTTTCTGCTGCCTCAAGATAGCAATGCGCCAACAATGTGCCTGACCACACCTCATTTTAAGACCAACACGCCCATGGGCGCACAGATGGGCGCAAGTAGTACATTTGCTATTTAAACAACGTGGGCGCTGGGCGTGAAAATGACAACTGCGTTTCTATGTTGAGCTGTCCATGATGCTGAAAGTGCACATCATGCATTTAAGTTGAAGTCCGAAAATATACCATTATTGATGCAAACCAACTTGAATCCTCGCTTTTTTTTCTCTTTTCTCTCTGTTTTTTTTTTTTTTTTTTGCACATTAGCTCTGGAAACGGGCCCCCAGATGCTTAAGGCCGCCTCTGCAAGGTCTATATCCATTTTGCTGCATTCAGTGGCTGATATTGCATCTACGGTGTTCACTGTCAATAATGAAGTGCCCTTGAGCAGTTGGCATTCTTGCGCTCTGACCATTCAAATGAAATTAATATCACGTCATGTCTTGTCATGTGAAAACCTCAGAACTCATTTGCTCCTCTATGGGTAGAGAAAGTCTTATAAGCGTTGGGCTTAAAAAACCTTTCAAAATCTCATTGGATACATTTGAAAATGCATGGCAATCAAGCAAAAATTAAGGCTTTAGTTTTGCTTTAGTTCCTGAAAAGTTGGCATTTTGGAGGAAAAGGGTTTTCACCAGACAGTGACGATATGTATAGAGGACAATGTATGTGTTTAGGAAGACTACAGGGAGCTGAAGTCCACATCATCCCCGCCCAGCTTTGGTTCACTCTTGTCTATTCTAGTACATTTCAGAATACTTGATATAAGCAAACTACAAAGCGTACGATTCCCATTCTGACACGTTTTAGACCAAAGTGCGAGTCTCAGTGTATTCCTTGGCCTGATTTCGGGGGAAATTCAATTGATAGAACTTAAACATATTTCTGTTTTCCAGACTACACTACCAACATCTGTTCGAGGCGAACAAGGCACAACTCCCTAATTTGGAATGTTCCAAATACAAACTTTCCATGCAAAGCTAACATTGCTGTGACAATCGCTCATTTGAACATGTTCAGCGATGACCCCAACAGCATTAACCACTTGGCATGCTAGTAAACCTTCTAGCTAACGTTGCACCATGAAAATTTATAGCAATAGTTATGGTCTTTGGCTAGTGTACACTGTCAACCACTAGAAAAAAGGCATAATCATTTTGGTACGCTCCTTACAGTGAAGAGAGGCCATTAAATGGGAAATGCAGTTCCATAACTGCACTTACAGTAGGCTACTACAAGTCTTGTACCTGAGCCTTTTCCAAAAAGTTACAAAAATCTGCACACCTCGCAATTGTTTGTGTGGGTGCCACACAATGATTTTCAACACAATCTATTGCTTTATTTAGTTAAATGGCTATGGAAAATTGCACTATCCACCGAGCTGCTAGTAAACCAGTTACTTTGTCTACACTGGCTAATAATCTTCTCTCCATTTCTAGAAACTTTCCCCATTGCCACTGCCAGTCCCCCTGTGACAGAGTCTTCTGCTGCCACAACCCCAACCTTTAACACCACAACGCCACCTTCTACCTCCTCCACTTCCACCACATCTAAACCCACAAGTACCACCATAACCACCACCACGACCACTACCAGCACTACCACCAGGACCACCACCAGCACCACCACCAGGACCACCAGCACCACCACAGGAACCACTACCAGTATCACAGCCTCCGCCTTCACAGAAGCCACTGGGAATGCCTCAGGTCAGTCTTTTAATATACAGTCATATAATCAATCAATATTGTTTCAGACAATAATAAAGAAAGAACTCAATTGATGAATATTGCAGAGGTCACATGATTATTATTCAGAGCTGTACTGCATTGATCTGACCAGTCATGCACATTTGATTAATAGCCATACAGAATGATGGAAGACTGGTTTCTCCACAGTTTGTTTTGTCTCTCTCTGCTCTGCAGAGCTTTATTTTGAGGTTAAGGTGAACGTGTCCATAACAGGGAAGTGTGACCCAGAACAGTCTCTCTCCATCTGGGTGAGTCTCACACAATAGAACGACTCTTATATTTTTAGGGATGTGACACAGATTTGGCTCTACCTGCCTCGGAATTGGCTAGTGAAGCGGCAGTGACAGAATACACCTTGTGCTGTTTAACATAATGTAAAATGGTTTGATGTATAACCAGGGTCAGAAATGAACGGGGGCTCAGGGCAAAAATGTCCTTGAAAGTTTATAAACTGTCTGTGAAATTTTGCCCCTATAATTAGGAGTACCCTCTTTTGCATTTCACCCTGTTTCACCCATATTTTTGTTGAAAGATTGAAGCGTGAATGCCACTACTGTCCCCTGTGGGCCACCGTAGGAGAGCCTATAACCAGGGGATCCTTTCTATTTCATTCCAGGCGAGAAAGTGTTACAATTTCAGTGTTTATTTGCCAATATGCAATGCAAATGTATGGCTTCATACTTCAATAAAACTAAAATGCCGCTAAAATCATATGAAGGGTGCAAAAAATACACTCTGAAAAGAAAATGTACTTCACACCCTGCGCATAACCCAGTTTTCTAATCAAACATCTTAGTCCTTTTAATCTCTGGGACACACGATGCTGAAACCCTCTGACTCTTCACAGCTCAACGCCAGTCTACCCACCGATGAGATGATAGTGCTCAACTTCCAGCTGCTGCCCAAGACTCACAGGTCTGTAGTCTAGGCTGCTACACCATCAACACGCACTCCATTTACAGACATATCAATTATACAGTCTGATACACCATGTGAACATATTTAGCTCACTAAACAAGTGAGCGGCTCAATGAGTTATTGATCTCGCTTGCAGACATCATCCCAACCAACAGTCAAACATCTCTATGTCTGAGGGGGTAAGTGAACAGAAAGAGATCTTGTAAAATTGCGTAATTCAGATCTGAAAGTGTAAGAAATTAAGTATTTATACAAGAGTGATGTCTGTGAGATGAATGTATGATCTCTTTCACAACTTGATTTTAGGAGTCTTACAAGCACCATTGAAGCTGTATAAATTAGGTTTCAACCGATATACTGTAGATTTCTGAGGGCCGATACCGCTATTTTTAGACTGAAGTCGCTGAAAGCCAATATTTTGTGGCAATATTCAATATCTTTACATTTGACCATTTTCATGTGAAAAAATGACAAGGATTCATTTTATTCTTGGCAGGGTGGAAAAGTCTCTGAAACAGCATTATGGGACACTAAAACTCTCTGTTGAAATCCAGACTAATGATTTTAGTAATGACTTTTAAAAGGAGAAATAATTTGTGTAAAGAAAATAAAACTTCATTGCAGGTTTTGCAGACTCTTTTTTATGTAGCTGTGGTCAGGGAGGAACGTCCATCTCATTGGCAGTGGATGACATGACTGGATGATATAAAATATTTAACAAAAAAATAATATCTGTCTAATCCCAGTATGATCTACTGCTACTTGCTTTTCACATTATTCAGTTTGATGCTGTGTTAACATTTTCATTTTTTCCCAGGTGTCCTCATACAGAGATTCAAGGTATGGAACATTCAAGTATAAAACTAGCCTACAATTTCATTCAGATCATGAACAAATGAAACAGGAGAAAAATGAAGACATCAAGGGAGATGGACAATAAGGCAGTAGTGATGCAGTGTTAGTATGTGTCTGTTTAGCTTTAGGCCTTTTTCACACTGCATCCATATTTAGGCCAACACAGTGCAGTTTGATTCACTCAATTTTTGTCTTCTGATTAACAATACAATTGAAAGGTTTCATTCCAAAACACTATATATCCATTTTGGAATTGGAATGACTAAAAGAATTAATGACAATTAGTATTTTGATGCCTTAAATTCATCATTAAATATTTCCAAAACACAAATAATTCCATCATCAAAAATGTAACTAGTTTGTAAGCAAACCTCTCTAGATGACTAACTATAATAGTAACTCATAACATGCTTTGTGCAACCCATAATTCACTTTCATGCCAGCAAAGATTTAGTAAGACTAGGCATAATTTTTTCCAGATATTGGATATCTCATTTTGTAATGAAACTCTTGCAGAGAGAGCTGTGTTTTCCAGGTCCAGGTCATGATGTCGCCATCAGACACGCAGGAAATAGAAGAGCGGATACGATACCTGCTGGAGCTGCCCTACAACAGCGGCTCCATCACCGTGGCAACACAGGACATTCAGATCAGCCGCATTCGTAAGTGAGGCTCAGGCTCTGTGAAAGATCACATGGCACAGAAGTGGAAATAAAATGTGGTGTTACTTTTGATTCTATATATTACTATTTGAATTACAATACTAAAATCGAGATAAAATGTGAAGTCTCAAGTCTAAATGTAGAACACCAAGTCAAGTCTGAACATGTCAAGAGTCTAGTATCAATTTAACATCTTAAAGAAAAGAAAATATCTTGGACTTTTCAATGCAATAAGGTTTTAACAGGATAAAGAGCATCATGAGTTTGATTTCTATAATCAGTTTCAACTTCAATAGATTCAATCATTCCACACAAATTCAGAAAACAGAATTTAAATTCAGTCGTCTGGTGGAACAAATCTCATGATTTTCAATGTAAGTCATTTACACAAACACAAGATCTTTTGTCAAGAGTTAAGAAACCTTTTCAAGTCAAGTCTCAAGTCTTCTCTTCATGCATCAAGTCAAGTCTCAAGAAAATAAAATTGTGACTTGAGTCTGACTTGTCTCTTTCTCCATCTCCGTCACTGTCGCCCCGCTTTAGTGATACTTCAGTGCAAACCTCACACCCACCAGACCAGAAAAGGCCTGTTTCAGTGGCCCGCCACCTCAGGGCAAAGGAACGCCAACCGGCCGTGTCCAGGAAACCCCGGCCGCTACGCCACCAGACACTGGTGAGAGCTGACATCATTCATTCAATCATTTTCTCTACCTGCTTGATACCTTTACAGTACCTCTACAGTTACTTACTTCTCTAGTACGACCCCCCAAAATTTTCTCGCGAGACCCTTGGCGGTCCCCACCCCCAGGTTGAGAACCACTGTGTTAGGGCTTTCAGATGCTGGCAGATGAAACCAGAGGCTGGTGTTAGAGCTGGGAGCTTCTTCATGACAGTATCAAGAGTTTATATATAACTACTGTATGTTGACATGAGATTCTACCTGCACACATTTCTTAAATCAAAGTGGACTGTCAGAGTTTGCTATAAAGAAACCTTAAATCTCTCCTGTGCTCTTTGGCTTTATTACTTGCTTTTCAATGCTGGATATCTGGTGAAGTTGATACTGTATGTCTGCTAACTATGATCAATAATCACTGAACTCACCTGCAGACAAATTCGTCATACAAATCACATCAGAAAAGACCTTTTGTACGCAGAGTCTGATGTATCAGTAAATACAGGCCTAGAGTGTTGATTTTGTCTGACTGTGTATTTACATAGCTATGTTACTGAGTTCAGGACCCTGTCTGTGTATTGATTCAGTATGACATTACATATTGATGGCTGTTCATGGGCGCTGGGAGACTGTGTTGTAAACGCATTGATCAGGAGGTTGGTGCGGCTAATGAGTGGAATTAATAGCTGGGCGATTCCCAGGATCAATAGCCTCACAGCTGTCTCATGATCGCATAATAAAGTCTGTAGTTCAAGATACATTCATACTTAGCTGATGCTTTTATGAACAGCCATCTACAGCACAGTGAGTGAGCAGGTAGGAATTCAGTATCTTGCTCATGGAAACTTCAAAAGGATACGTGGCTGTTGATTGGCTGTCGGGGGAATCGAACTTGCGAGTTCAGTTACATGGGAAAGTCTCGTAAAGCCTTGACAATCCTGTGAACCTGTAGATAATAGAAGTTAAGTATTAGCCAGTGACTGACACTGTTCGCAAGTAATATAAATCTCTTCACTGTAATAGTCAAAATAAACTTTTATAGCACTTTTCAGTAACAAAGTGCTTTACAGGCTCAATAAAGTGCTTTACAGAGTCAAAAGAGAAGACAAAGAAAAGTGGAAATGGCATGTGAACACACAAAAAGTAATTACAGACCTAAAAAAAACATTAAGGCAGGGACAGGAAAGGGAGATGATGAGAACTCTCTAGGATCAAGAGTAAGACAGGATATATAACTCTTAAAATAACAAATAAAACAGAAGGAATAAAACACAACATTATACAAAAAGCATCTTCATAAAAGTACGTTTTGAACAGGCTTTTGTATAATGTTTGACTCTGCCTGTCTGAACAATTCAGTGATAAGTGCCGCTCTGATATTGAACAGTAAGCTGTGCCTCAGTACCCACTGGATGCCCCCGGACCTGGAGGACTGCCCTCTAGTGGTGGAAATCATCCCTGATCTGGACCATGTGGACGTCACTGCTGGTCAGTTACACATTGCAACCATCTAATTTGTCTCTCAGAGCATATTTCTGTTTGCATTTTCTGTTTGCATTTTGTAGTTGCCAGTTTGATTATTTTCCTGATAATCCTTGCTACTCTGGTGCAGATCAGAGGATTAGGACTTCATGGCATTCATGAACTGAATTGAGAATGCATGATAAACTCCAATTCAATTCCTGGAGTTAGAATGTGAATGTCACCCAGCTCTAAGGAAACAGAATTGGAATTGAATTGGAGAGACAGAATCGAATTCCATGAAATTCCACTTCTAAGAGAGGTTGTCTTGACTTGCTAAACATTATAAATCAAACATTATGAATCAAATAAAAGACACTTCAACAAATCAAATACATTCAATCATAATGTGCGTATTACGATTACGTTATACATCAAATACCACCTGAAAGGAGCCTTCAACATTTTATATGTGGTAAGAAAAATAAAATAAAATAAATAAATCCACAGATTTCATAAAAATTGTAATTGATGAGTTCATTCATCAATTGACCCCAACCCTGGTGCAGCCTACATCATTTTACAAGTGTCATATTTTTTATTTCCAGAGAACGCGCTGGACGTGGTGGATATGATCCAGAGTTTACTCAGTAACCACTCCACCCTGAGCTACCAGGAGCTGGTCACCGTTCTCAACAAGCTGAAGGCCATCGTCAGCCTCAGTGTGGTCACACCACAGCTGGGCGGAGCTCTCATCAACATCATCTCTGGCATACTGGAGTCTGACAGCGACCTGCAGCCTTTTACCAACACGTAAGAGTGGAGAAAGCCATTAGAGATCCAAATGGAGGCTTTTCTGATGTGGCAGCTGTCTGATGTCTCTCTACACCCCCCTTCTTTTCTGTTTTTCTTCCTCTGCAGTATTCTGAACATCACGGAGGCAGTGGGAGACAGGATGTCGGGCTATGAGGGCTCCTCCACCCTCGTTGCTCCGGCCATCGCTCTCTCAGTGGTGGATGTAGACCCTGGACAGTTTGGCAGTCTGACTTTTGGAGTGTCATCCATCCAGGGAAGCTTAAAGCCTGAGGTTCAGAGTATCAATATGTTCATATTACATGAATAGAGTGGAGATTGAGAAGGCACAAAAGGTTGCAGGTTGAGACGGTGGTTAGAGAGACTCATTTTGATTCCTCTGGGAAAGCACAGAGGAAATGGGCTCTTGAACTTGATTATCTTTAATGCGCTGGTTTCTAGCCTAGTATGGAGGCAAAGATGAAGGGAGTTAAATCCATGGGCTATAGTTCAGTGCTGAGAAAAAAAATAGTTAGGGTATCAAGTGATGATATTAGTGTGTAGTATTGTAGCTGAGCTAAACATACAGGGAGCCTTGATTTTGATAAAAGGTAATTGTTTTTTTGCATAGATTAATTTATATTCCGTCATATTTTTTTGCAATTAAACTAACATCAATAACATATTCCTGTCAATCAAAGTCTGCACTGAATCATTCCCTGATATAAACCAATTGATGACAGCGACAGAAAATCACTTTGACTGATGCTGTAAATTAAAATATACTGTACATGCTGACCCCTGAGTTTAAAATGCATTTCTCTGTGTTGTAGATTTTCATCAACAAGTATCCATTCAACGGCACAGTGGCCTTCATCTCCCTGCCGTCCGTCCTGCAGCACAGCTTCCCTCAGTACAGGCCGAGCCAGACTCCGCCCAGAGTTCAGTTTCAGTTCTATGGCATCCCCATGCTCTTCAAGGTATGACAAGTTGTCTTTTTTTGTGTGTGAATCTTTTCTTAAAACACAAACAAAAACAAACAAGAAGGAAAAAGACATTCATTTCAGGTCAGGTTTGAATAGTATGACCACTCTCCACTCCTGGGTCTATTTTATACTTTGACGGGAATATGAAGATGCATATAAACGCTTTTCCTCTGAAGTGATTATAATGGGATATGAACTAGTATCTGGTAAACTCTGCAGTAATGTAGTAAAGTTTTCACTTATGCAAATTAAACTCACAGGAAAAACTTCAATGTTATTCCCCTTTAACCCTCCCCCCTCCACCCCAATGAATAATATAATAAAAACCAACACATTTTGTTATTATTTTCAGAGCAGCCAAAACGGGCAGATCCTAAACACCTTTGTGGTGTCAGCCAGTGTGACCAATGCCAGCGCTCCAATCAAAAACCTAGATGAAGACGTCAAAGTCACGCTCTACCATCTCATACCCAACACAGTAGGACCAGCTGTCATTTAAAAATACTATATGGCTAATCACTGATGAAGTAAATCAGCTGCAAACCAACAGCTGCACTACTATCAAAATAATAAATTAATGAATGAACAAATAATCAGTCGGTAGCCTTTGCTTAATAGATATATTTTCCTCTTTGTTACAGCTTAACAAGGATGTGCAGTGTGTGTACTGGAACTTCAATAAAAACAGTAGGTCCTAATTTAAATCAAACTGCCAATCTTGTGAATTCTGTATGGATTGAGTGAGGCTAACTGAATGAATGTGTGTGTCGCTGTCCAGATGGCCGCGGAGGCTGGGACGGTTACGGCTGCAGGAAACACAACAGCAGCTCCAACTACACCACTTGTCTGTGTGATCACCTCACACACTTCGGGGTTCTACTGGTACATATAAAAAATACACTGTTGTTGTATTAGTTTCCAGGAAAGCACTCCTTGCTCCTGTAGTAGTATCAGTAGTAGCAGTAGTAGTGTCAGTAGTAGTATCAGTAGTAGCAGTAGTGTCAGTAGTAGTATCACTAGTAGCAGTGGCAGTAGTAATAGTAGTAGTAACAGTGGTAGTAGTAGTAGTAGTAGTAGTAGTAGTAGTGGTAGTAGTGCTTACTGTAGTTACTGTCACATTACTATTATTATTATTATTAAATAAGATACTGTCTCTGTGACCATCTCTTGTACACTTTTGAGAGCTGTCACACTGAAGAATACCTGTACATATGTGTGTGTGTGTGTGAGTGCAGGATGTCTCCAGGACTCAAGTGGACCCGGCTAATGAGCAGATCCTGACCATTATCACCTATCTGGGCTGTGGAGTCTCATCACTGTTCCTGGGGGTCACCGTCCTCACATACACAGCCTTTGAGTGAGACTCAAACCTCTGACGTGTTGTATCCACTTGTCAAACGCTAACTGTGTTTACATGCAGCCTGGTAACTTGTTAGTAGGTCTGACTGAGCTGCACTCCAAATGATACATCCTAAACTTTATCAGCCTCAATCCAGTTGAATGAATTTCCCATGAAATCTGACCTGTAAAGGCCGGTAGAGGCTGTGATTCTTCTCAGCGTATTGATGTCAAAATGGCACACGTAGCACCTTTAAGCAAGTACAATTCCTTGAGCACCAACTGTACCTGGCTAAAAAAGATGATTCTGATCGATTACCTTTTTGAAAATCTATTCATTGTGTAGTTTCTGTGCTTGAATCTTGTGCTCTCTCTGTCTCCCCCTCTCTTCCTCTGCCCGGTCCATCTGTCTCTCAGGAAGCTTCGTCGAGATTACCCCTCTCAGATCCTGCTCAACCTCTCCCTGGCCCTGCTGGGCTTGAACCTGGTGTTCCTGGTAAACTCCTGGCTGTCCTCCTGGGGCCTGTACGGCCTGTGTGTGGCTGTAGCATCCACACTGCACTATTTCCTGCTGGCTTCATTTACCTGGATGGGATTGGAGGCGGTCAACATGTACTTCGCCCTCGTCAAAGTCTTCAACGTCTACATTCCCTCCTATATCCTCAAGTTCTGCGCTCTGGGATGGGGTGAGCCATAGATCCAAAACGAGTCAGAAAAAGGAGAAAGTTCATACAAGAGGCTTGTAATGCAAATAAATTAAATGAAATGCATAAGATGCTTCAGTGACAGAAAAATGTGTACAAAGAGAACAAAGATAATTCAGTTTACACTATCCCCATTTGCAAACATTTGAGGCTGACCCATGCTATGCTGTGAAATAAAATAGATAATGTAAACCACACTGCAAATCACATAGTAAAATGTAAGCAAGCATTATGGATCAGGTATTAATTTTCAAATATAATATTAATGAAAGCCCTTCAGTTACCTTGAGTGTTCATTTTAGCCTGTAACGAGTGTAAAGTGCTATTTGTTGGAATCCAGATGGTTTCGTAGTGTCAGACAAAGATAATCAATCTGAGAAAAGTAACTGCGATTGGTCTCTGGTCTTTGAAAACATTCAACCCAAACAAGTCAACCCTTTAAATCGGCTTTTTAGGTAAATCCAACATATTGAATATACACTATTTTTCATCTGCTTGTCGCACAAAATATTAAATATAACCCAATATCAGTTTACAATTTCTCTAGAATAACTTCTCTCAGTTACTCCACTGCTAATCTGTGGTTTGGTGTTGGTAGCAAAAACAGAAGGCTCTATCAGCATCTACTGCAGTTTATGTACTGTACATTGCTGCTGTCAGAAAAAAACAAAAAAAAGGAAACAAAACACAAACCGGAATTATGAAGAAGTTCTTATTTTCCAAATGACACCCACGCATTTTTGGAAAATGCCTTCAATGGTTCTCAGTGGTCCTCAGGCCATTTTGTTTATTCAACACATTACGTTCCCATTACATTTTAGGCATTTAGCTGCTGCTCTTATACAAACCGACTCAGAGACACTAACAGGACACAATGCTATTGATGGAGACACTCTGGCTGTCGCAGGCATCACATCTGTGACCTTTCAGTTACGGGACAGTCTCTCTACACACTCGACAACCCGCCGTGCTGCATGTTGAGGATCGTGTAAACACTCAATTCAAGCCAGAGTCTGAGGTTTTCAAATGACAGCTGTGATACGAGCTGTAAGAATACACTACCTGTCCCTCCCAGGTATTCCTCTGGTGATCTGCGTCCTGGTGCTCATCGTGAACAGAGAGGCCTATGGGAGTCATCTCTACACAGACACCCAGCCCAGCATGGAGTCGCTGGACAACTCTAAGGAGTTGTGAGTTGTGTTGTCATCCTTTATTCAGTCTCCATGTCTTAGCACTTAACTGAAGAGCTTCATTCCAGATTGAGATATTCACCATTTAAAAATGTAAGACCTAGCTACTCTTAGAGAATTATTGCTGGAATAAAAGTTAACCCACTATAGTGTATAATTCAATTTACTTGTTAAAGACCTTTGTTCAAGAAATAGAACCAATTTAGACGATATATTCATTTGTATTTTTTATATATTGGGCAGTGAAAATTGGGTAACATTTTCCCCCAATCTGGGTAGAAAAGATGATTGTTTCGGGAATTACAGGATATAAAGGGTAGATATATTTATGACTGCAGAGACATCTGCAACTCTAAAGGCCCTTTGTAGTCTGTATGACCTCAATAACTGATTATCTTTCACTCTCTCCCTCCATCTCTTTTTTGCATCACCTTTCTCTCTCACTACCATCCCTTTCCCGTCTCCATCCCTGTTGGATCAGCTGTTGGATCCAGGATGACGTGGCGTTCTACGTGTCTGTGGTCGGCTATGCCGTGCTGGTCTTTCTCTTCAACATTGCTGTAAAAACATTTTCTAATGGTTGACTTGTTCAGCGGACCTTTTATCTATTATTTTGATAACTATGAACCTTCCATTAAATCTAGTCAAACATCTAATGGAAAGGAACAGGCTAATGTACTTTTGTGTAATTGTGACATTTCCACAATATTCTCCTAATCATTCATCTTAATCACTAATCTCCATCACTCAGCTTTATGGAAGATCTACAGGCCTGTTTATCATGCCCATCAGATGATTTTTGACAGTATAACAATATTTGAGTAGACAGACTCGGCCTTGTTGCCCAAATCAAATCTCCTATTCTGAGACACTTGATACAGAATGGCTCCTGTTAAGTTTTTTCTGAATTATAGATAGTGCCGATCCTGTAAATCACCTTCTTTTGAATCTCCTCTCAGGTTTTTGTGGTGGTTCTGAAACAGATTCGCCACATGCGAGCCAACAGTCCGGCTGGGATCCGTAGCGGACTGATGCACGACCTGAAGGGAGTTGCCAGTCTCACCTTGTTACTGGGACTCACCTGGACTGCTGGCTTCTTCACCTGGGGCCCGGCCAGAGTAGCTCTCCTGTACCTGTTCTCCGGACTCAACTCCCTGCAAGGTGGTCTGTCTGTCTGTGTGTAGAAATGTAGTAAATTATTGAAAGTCATTCTGAATAAGAGCATCTACTTAATGTCTAAAAATGTAAGTGTAGAGACACTGTGTGAGTCTCTGTGTTTGAGTGGAGGTTTGCTAAACAAGCATGCTCTTTTTTCAGAAACACTGATAAAAAGAAGAAATCTAAAAGAGACTGACAGCTTTTGCATCAGTTGGCCTCTTTAATATTTCTTTTTTTTTTTTTTTTTTTAAATCAATGTGTGAGTTCTTGTTGGTTTCTTTGTCTTTCATTTTTGAACTCACAACTGAGAGAAACCTCCTAAATTAAAGGACCTTTCCTTAGAGCGCAGACATCTCTCACTTGCTCATTCATACAGTTTTAAACATTTATACCTATAAATATTCACACACACGCTTCCAGACCGGACTTCATCTCACTTTCTTTCATATTTCAGGACTGTTTATCTTCCTCTTCCACTGCCTGATGAAGGAGAATGTCAGGAAACAGTGGAGGATCCACCTGTGCTTCGGACGTTTCCGACTTGAAGAATACTCTGGTATGACAGTCGCACACAGTATGTTGTGGCTTTACTACACTGACTGAGGTTAAGACAGTGTTGTGCAGGTGTGTTTTAGGAGCAGAAAACTAAGGCTCAAGCATGGACTGTTTAGAATGGAACAAACATTGGTAATGTGCGCTAGTTGAGCGATGAAGTATCAAAGTACCTGTAGATATTTGTGTAGGTCAATAGTCAATTACCTATCTGGTACGAATTACAGATCCAGATTTTACATTTTTAGCTGTGAATTTTCCATTGCTGGGCTTATTTTAGCAATAATTCTGATTACATATTTATAATGCAAAGGCTTGAGATCAACAGCTGAAAATAGCTTCTTCCATGTAACAACTTTGGCTGTGTACCATGGGTGTATGTGTATGTACATTTTACATCTATATTTTAGCTTAAATTCCTGGTTCACCAAAATTACAAGTAACCCAGGAGTTGAAGAATTGAGGAATGTGTTTTGGTTTCTGCTGTCAGTGTGTTGTGGAAGCAGTGGATTTCCCCCTCTGCTGTAAAGATGTTACTGGTGCCACATTGACATGCAGTTGGCCTCAAGTCTATTCTTGATTTCTCAGTCTTAATGGGTCATGCATAATGACTGT
Source organism: Centroberyx affinis (assembly GCF_046629955.1). Lineage (NCBI taxonomy): Eukaryota > Metazoa > Chordata > Actinopteri > Beryciformes > Berycidae > Centroberyx > Centroberyx affinis. Next base: position 121,410 of record NW_027282514.1, on the reverse strand, counting down.
GTAGACTTGAGGTTAATCGTTGCATCCAATAAAAGCAATTACAATAAAGGCAATTCAGGGTGCGTTTTTACTACCTGTTTTACAATGATGTTGCTGTCATCCAGAGTGGAGCCACACAGCATCAGTCGGAGTCGTGGGCAAACCCAGATCCGGCCCTCTAAGACCGTCGGTGCCGTCGGTCCGGTCGGTGAAGTCCAGCTCCACAGACAGCACCTCGGCTTCCTCCGACTCCAGCCAGAGAGACTCGTCCAGCAGGAGACCCAACCTGGGTGAGGACAAAGCTTCTGGAGCATTTCATCCCAAAGCAGCAGATATCCTTATATATGCTCTTATACCCTTATTACTCAGCCTGTCAACACTACTACTCCTAATAATACTAATAATAAACTAGGCATGCAATAACAATGCAAGCTAAATTAAAACATTACTCGACAATAAACAAACCAACTGACAAAAATAACAAAAACAAAATAGGGAAACTATATTTACAAAAGCCTAACTCTAAAAATGTGTTTTGAGAGATAATTTAAAATATGAGAGATTTAGTGCTCCAAAGCATAGGAATCATATCAGCCTTTGGTTTTTCTAAGCCTAGTCATTAGCACTGATTATATTCCATAGTGAGTATTTTTATACCATTTTTGACAGGAGATGCTACATTTTTCAATAGTCTGTATCTCCTTTTGGAACGACTCTTCATACATTACTTTATCCCCATCTTTTCATCATTTAGTTGCACCAAAAGCTAAAACTCATCTGGGTGAGCTTTAGCCTCCTTCATCGTTATGAAATTACAGATGATGTGATCACAGATTTACTCACACATCCTAATCACTCAGCTGATAGAATTGTGGTGAAAGTCATGGCATACAATAATGAAACTGTATTGATTTAATGGATTACTTAAAATCTATTTAATTAGGTATGTCTGAAGCCCTCAGAGAAAATGCCATAATTGTTATTCCTTAAAGGTTGCCATTATGATGACAGCTGACTTCCTCCTAACCCCAACACACACACACTCACATACATTCTTTATCCACAATTTATGAACAAATGTTTAATTTCTACCTATAAATTCTTCATAGATGTTTAATATCTTCCAGGCCTGTTTGTGAATGCTGTTGCTCTGCCTCGAGCCCAGAGAGGCTCCCTGACAGGAGCGCCACCTTCCCAGAGGGGGACGAACCTTACACCCGGCTGGAAGAATCACATGCTAGGCCAACCAGGACACTAATAAACACACAGACACGCACACACCTGCACAAACAAACACTGGCATCCAAATTTTGGAATCGGTCATCAAATCAAAAGCTGAAATCTTTTAGAGACTAGGTGTACAATAGAAAACAAGCTTGAATATGTATAATGATTCTTATGACAAGGACACACAGGCTCCACACTGACACTGAGATTTTTAGTCCATGTACATTATGGAGCCAAGATTAACTGTTAAGTACAGCTGTGTTCTCGCTTCATAAGATAATGTAGTCATGCAATTTTATCTCATCGTTTTAGCTAAATATTGTAAAAGAGCCTGTAATTATGGAGACATGAGTAGCTGCATCAGTGAGAGGGCATCAGTTCCAAGGAGGAGTTGGTTGCCAAGCAACTGGTGCGTGGAACCATGGTGACACTGAACCACACAATTTGTAAAAAAAAATATATATATATAAAATAAAAATTAATATGGTGACTTGGGGACAAGAGCAGTGTTTCAGAATTTGCTAAACGTGCGTCTCCATCATGGGAAGATCAGGGACATTTCACCTGCACACCAGTGGTTTAGCCTGAAGACCTGCTGGAGTGTTTTGTGTGCTTGTGCATGAGAGAAAGTAACTTCCACAATACCAGCAGCATCTTTGAAATGAACTGCATCAAATATAAAGAAAACCGAGATGTTTGAACTAAATTTTGCCTCTTAGGATGAGAAGATAGATCAAGCAAACCACCACCTCTGGAGAACTGCACCTCAAGTGTGCACACCTTGCGTACAGCTCATGAGCCTCCTTACCACTACAACACTACGGTTAAAATAGAATTGTAAGACAGCAGCAGGCCCTGTCAATTTAAGCCTCTTCTCTTAGCTCATACCTCCACCTGGCTTCTCACATTCCACTCAGTATTTAGCTTTGACAGGCCACAAGATGGCAACATAACATAGCAGAGCACATTCTGAAGGAGATGAATAATTTTCTGGCCTTAGTACTTACATATACAGGCACAAGGAAGAGGCGGTGTGCGGTGGACAGGTATGATCCATCTGGCTGTTCAGCGACAGTGAGGCTTGCCATTAGTTTGTGAGACACCTTGGGTTCTTCAGCTGCTAGGTCAGATCTGACCTCTTGACCTAAAACAGACTGCGGTTGCTGTGGGTTTTACTACAAGCTTAGTGCACCAATATGAGAGTCATTACATGCACAAATTTACCCCCCAAACTGAGTATGATACTCACTGGATATTGATGGCCTTTGTCCCTGATAGAAGAGCCAAATAAAGCACACATACTTATGATAATATCAGTAGACTGAATAGACCTGCTTGCATACCCACCTACTACCTATTACCTACTGTCTTTGAGGAAGGCATTGTCTATCTGAGAGACAGTTGCTGTTCAGTAGCGAACAGGAAATGTTCTGCAATGCCCACTGAACTATATTTGGTTGAGATGACTGACTCCACTTCCAGACTGTACACAGAATTATGTATACTTTTGAATTATTTTTGAAGTACAGAGCCCTCTGTATACTAAGCAATGGGTGGAGTATGCAGTTTGGTACATCATACAAACTGCTGTGTTCAGTACAAGCTTCTGGCTGCAGCCTCAGACAGTGTGATTTCGGCCCCATTCTTTGTGACAGTGAAGTGAAAATCGTGTTAGCCTGCAAGCAATGTACTTCAGTTGATTCCATCTGCAACCCAATTCAAAACCAGCTCTCTATGGTGCATCAGTGTAGGGTCTCATTTATTTTCCCAAATGCCTACACAAACTCAAAACAACACTAATATTGTATTTAAAACAAAATTAAAATGATAGTTAGGGGCAGTTAGTGCAGCACACATAGTAACAGTGGACAGAATCTCAGGAGGAACTCAGGTACTGTATTTAAAACAAAATTAAAATGATAGTTAGGGGCAGTTAGTGCAGCACACATAGTAACAGTGGACAGTATCAGTGGAGGAACTCAGGAAAACTTGTAAATGGCTCTTTTCTGGGAGGTTTTCAGGCACTAAAGCAGTCCACCAGCTTTTTAGAGTTCCAGGGACCTGCATGGTTGCGCAGAAACTGCTCGTTGACAAGTTCCTTGGCTGTCTGATAGAGGCTGGCTTCCACCTACAAAACAACAATTTGCAAGATGAGAGAGCTTTAATGTCGCATTTCACAACACACCATGGTTACAAAACAGCTTTCACTCACGCTGTTGCAGGATCCACTGCACATTCCCCATAATTGCACTTCTCATAATGATACTTTTGCATAGCCCCAGCACTCAGTTTGAGCATTGAAGCTTATGTGTGATTTTCTTTAACTGAAACACACCTTGACAATATGGTAAGTAGGAAGATCCAGCAGGTAGCTGTGCCCACCCAGCTGTGCAACTCGGCGGAAATATCTGTAGAGGGCTCTCTTGCAAAGTCTGCTGGAGAAGCCAGGGCCACTCACTGATGGGGAGCTGGAAGATAAGAAACCATAAATCATATTTCAACAGACAAACCGTCTTTCCTCGTCAATATATTGATTGCCTTACACCATACATTACTGGTTTTCTGTGCTGTGGGGATCCGAGTTGGTACACAGGAAGACTAAAAATGGGTCCTCAAATTATTCTAGGTTAATTGCTGGCTTCAGCAGCTTTAAGTCAAACTGTAGCAGCCAGAATCAAACTCTATTTCACAGGTTTTTCAAAGAGGGGTGAAATTACTTAATGTTGCTAGAATGCAACCATTTTATCAACATAGATCTGCATGGAAGATCGTTTTCCACCTTTGCTCTGCTCTACTACATTCCCCTTTAAAGATTGCAGATGTCATTTATCCAGGGGAATGTTCGAGCTACATGTTTTTTATTTAAAGTTGAGTCTGACATTAACTTAAGGCTTTTAGCTGGCATATTTTTCCCAAGTGACTTGCGATGAGTAGAACAGTGGAATATGCTTGAAGACATTACAAATAACCAACAGTAAGAACAAGGGTCGCAGTGTCTTGACCACAGAAAATGCACAATATTTCCTCTGCCTGAAGAATGATCATGTGTAATAGAGAAATAATGGGTAAAGAAATAAAACAAGGGGGGGGGGCAGATTACAAACTGCCAGGCATATTTCAAAAATGATGACTAATTCACATAGAGATTGACATTTCCCAGCGGTATTTACAGCTTATTGGAGTTGTGGACAGACTCTGTACAGCCCGTCTTTGCTGGCTAAAGCTGCAGAGGGGAGAGAGAAGAGAAGTAGAGAGAGATTATGTGTGCGTGAAAAAACAGTTGAGCAGCTTCCCAGCTGACAAAGGCTAATGCGGTTTTGGGAGGATGGCATTGTTGAGCTGGGTGCAAGTTGGTACAAATAAATGCCCGAGGCGCTCCGTAGCACGCAGTGAAGGAATTAGTCGGTGAGTGAAGGTTCTCCATTGCATTGACAGAATGTCATGGAGAGGGTGGAGGGACAGGTTTGCCAACATCCCTTTCACTGAAAACAAGGGTGGAAATTAGGATTGCGACTGACAGAAATTTGCAATTGCGATTTTTTTTGCGATTCATATCATCACAATTTTTTTTTTTTACACTTTAAAATTGTATAAAGAAAAGTGATTTTGTACAAAAAATAGATGTCAATGTGCAGGATTTATTGAGTTTGAGTATGATGAAAGGTTTTCACAAATATTGTACTTGATTCATGGACCAACGATTACCCGCAGCTCTAAAACACCTTGTTTAGAAATCCATTTTGAACGTTCCTCTCTCCTAGGCTGCATTCATATTGCGGAGTGGTTTCTGCTCAAAGCGCCATTATTTCCTATGGAAGGGAGCAGATTCCGCGCTCACCACCGGCTCTACGGCGGATCGCGGATTTTTCAGCCGTGGTTGGTCGCGCAAAGAGTTGAAAATAGTTCAACTTGAGTGGATAAGATCCACGTGGAATGCGCCACTTCTCAACTCAGCCCTACTTTGGTTGCCTGGCAACAAACTGAGTGCTCCGCTCCGCTTTGTTTCTGCCACTTTTTTCAAAAGTGAGCCGGATCGCGGATTTCAAGCGGGACTCAGTCACAGCCTACCAACAATCTGTTGCCCACTTCACCCAGTGGTGCACAGACAGTCACCTCCTCCTCAACGTCACCAAGACGAAGGAGCTCATCTTTGACACCCGCAATAAACTCACTACCCCTCATTGCCCCACTTCCATCAACGGCCAGCCAGTGGAAATGGTGAAGAGCTTTAAGTACCTCAGCATCATCCTGGACAATAAACTGAGCTTTGATCACCACATCACAGACATCCACAAACACTGCCAACAAAGACTCTCTGCCATCCGCAAACTTAGGGCTCTCTCAGTCAAACCCCACCTCCTGCTCTTTCTGTACCAAAGTATTATTGAACCCATCCTCCTGTACTGCGCCACCTGCTATTTCACCATGCTCACCCTCACCAATAGAAACATGCTCCTGAAAATCACTAACATATCTTCTAAAATAATTGGCCTCCCCACTCCCAACCTGCCAGCCCTCATTGACACTGCCACCACTCACAGAGCACTGACCATAGCACATGACCCCTGCCACCCCCTCAACCCATGCTTCACCCTAACCCTCCTCCCCTCTGGCCGCAGATACAGACAACTACTCTGCAAAAAAACACGCTTTGGGAGGAGTTTTGTGCCCTCAGCAATCAGTGCCTTAAATAGCCTGGGCAAACTGTAACAGACTTGTGTTGTTGTGATGTTCTTGTTTGTTTATACCCTGTTTTGAGCGTTACTTGTTTTGAGTGTTTGATCGTGTACAGACTGTGAAAGCAAATTTCCTCTATAGAGGGCAATATAGAATGAATCTGAATCTGATCTGAATCTGAAAATGCTCTGCAATGTGAATGCAGCCTTAAGCAATTAATTGCAGCTGCGATTTGGGAATCACGATTTCGATTTTTCCCCCCCAATTAATTGTTGAGCTCTAGTGGAAACGCACACCAGTGTAGGCGAGGTGCTGGCTAACGGGAACATCAAGAAATTTGAAGAGGTAGCCACACATTCATAACCCTGATACAAAACAATTTATTATTCAGATATCAGCATTACGATCGTATTCATCAGTCTTCTTCATCCCTTTTTCTACCACTATTCTAGTGAGTCCTGGCTCAGTCCAGTGACAGAGATTAAACAAGATGTTTTCAATAGTTGTGGCAACTTCTGGAAGTCCAATGACAAGTTGAGGATATACTGTAGCATACTAGACAGCTGGTTGGCACATGTTTTGAGCACCAAGGGACTGACACCATCAGGTCCCAAAGCACTTGTGTGGAGCATCCTCTGCACTCTCTGTACCTGGTTAGAAGTGGAGCAGTGAAAAAGTGGAAAAGTGTAAAAAGCCCAGTGCTGTCATTAAAAGATGAGTTTGGGGGTGGCACTGAGTAGGCAAGCAAGATTGGGGCAGCAATAGAAACTCCAGGTGTACTGAGGTTGTGCAGGGGAACTGATTTTTTTTTAAAAGCTCACAAAACACACAAAAGGCCACTACGCTGTTTGTAGCCCATGATATTCCTCATCTCGCTCCGTACACCCTTTGAGCTATTTAGCTGTTAAAAGGTTAAGAGGAGAGGATTATTAATACATTTCCTTTATAACGTATTCTTCTTGGCAGACTTCTGGAGACCAGGGGTAAGCCAGGGTTTTAGGGAACCATTAATTGCTTTTTGGGGCTATGCACTAGGAGGGAACAGATAAAAACCAGTTAAATTAAGCTAGGAATAATTAGTATGCTACTTCTGCATCACCAAATTACCAGTTTTGCATGTTACATCAATCAGCATCTTCAAAAAAACATTTTTTTCTGTATGTGCTATCCCATTAATTTGTCTTCAGTTCAGTCTGCACACTTCAAGTTCCTCCTCATTTCCTGGCCTGGAAGCCCTTTTCTTCTCTTTCAGTAAGCCTATTTAGTCCTTGGTTATTTATGGTTCATTGTTTGGGAAGCAGCTGTACAGCTCAACTTGACACCGTGCTCCACGGTGTCACCTAGAACTAATAGTTGAGTCGGCAGGACAGGAGCTGCAATATATAGTAACATTGAGAGCGCCAGGGAGCATCTCAGATCTATTTTTGGCTGTAATCTCCCCATAGGGACAACATATCCTCCAGTGAACCACGTCACAGCGCCCCATTCCAGCTCCAGGACACCAGCAGTGGTCTGTGCCTCCGATGCCAAAAGGTGGCAGGAGCCCCAAGCCTTTCTGAGGCTGTCAAACAGATGCAAACTGCATCAGGCTCAGCCAGCAGCCCTCCTCTATCCTTGGAGCTGGCTGCAGGAGTGTAAATCAGGTAAGCAGAAGTCAGATAAGTCTCTCTGGAAGTAAAGTACAAGTGGAAGAAGGGAGGCCATACTGGTCTGGCATTTTTGATGCAGGGCCAAACTATTTTTTCTGCTTCATAACAGTGGGGGCATTTAAACTCATACTGCATTCTACATCACTGACAACAGTCCACATATCACAAGTGAAGCAGTACTGGTTGCACAGAATGTGTATTAGTATACACTAGAGTTGTCAAAAGTATCGATACTAAAAATTTGAAACGGATTCAATACTCAATTGCAACAGTATCGATACCAGCAGTGCTTTCTCTTAATGAAAAATCAAACATATTATTTCTCCGCCTCCACTAGCCACACACACACACACACACACACACACACACTGCACCGCTGCCCACAGCCCCGCCTCTCACTAGTAGCAGTCAGCTGGGTTGTTGCCTCAGTCAGCAATGCTACAGAGTGGTGCCGACGAAGGGGGCTAACACGTCAAACTTGGCGAGGCACCTTAAGGACCGACACGCCAGTCTATATAAAGAATTTCGAGAGGTTTGCGAAAGCTCCTGTTTCAACATCACTGAAGCATTAAACATTTATCATAAACGTTAACGTACCCTGCACATCATCCGTTTTAGTTTAGCTAGCAAACCAAACGTTAGCTACAGAGCTAGCTAACGTTATCAAGTAAGTTTGCCAGATGCCCGGTTTTCGACCGGACTGTCCGGTTTTCAGATGCATTGTCCGGGCCCGGTCAGAGGGCTGAAATGTCCAATTAAAATCACTCTGTCAATAATAATCCACTCTACTCAACTCTAGCCCTGCTGATTTTTTCCCTATCACTGGTGGGTATCTGCTGCTTCAACAAGCTAAAAGTGTTCTGATAGGCTGATGACTAGAGCAGGGTAATCTGCTGTGTAAGTGCAACTGCAAGTTTTGAATGAGTTTTATCGGCCCTACGTTATGGAGAAGCGTGCGTCTGTCTGTCCGTCCATCTGTCTCGTTTGCACCGGGATTTCCCCCTGCGTTGTCGAATATTAAGGGACAAGTTTGGGTCTCTGTGTCTGTGTTTTTTGTTTAGTTGCTTACAGTCTATGCTGCAGAGGCCAGGAGGCAATATGCCTCACATGCTTGTGCAGTATAAGCTCACTCCCCTCAATAAAAAAAAGCAAATCATGACGGCGATCGACACCTGTCAATCAAAAATGTGTTGTTTTATGTCAGACAACGTTGAAATATTGTTTTCATGTTAAAATTATATTTTAACATGAAAACAATATTTAAAAAAAAAAAGATTGCAAATTCATTTTTTCCCCCTTTGGTTTCGAAAATGGTATCGCATTATCAATATTTTCCTGGGTATTGTATGGAAGTTAGAAATTCTAGTATCGTGACAACCCTAGTATACACTACTTTTCACAATGTCTCTTTAAAGGTAGAGCTGCAACGATTAATCGATTTATCGATTAGTTGTCAACTATTAAATTAATCGCCAACTATTTTGATAATCGATTAATCGGTTTGAGTAATTTTTTAAGAAAAATAAGTCAAAATTCTCTGATTCCAGCTTCTTAAATGTGAATATTTTCTGGTTTCTTAACTCTGAATATCCTTGGGCTGTGGACAAAACAAGGCATTTGAGGACATCATCTTGGGCTTTGGGAAACACTGATCGACATTTTTCACCATTTTCTGACATTTTATAGACCAAACAACTAATCGATTAATCGAGAAAATAATCGACAGATTAATCGACAATGAAAATAATCGTTAGTTGCAGCCCTATTTAAAGGTGACTGGAGATCATTTGTCAAACCATGTCTGTAATATCAGTTCAATCACTTGTCTACGTTTTTACCATTTAAGTATTTGACAGCTTAACTTTTAGGCTTTTAATCAAACAACAAGCTATTAGCTGTTGTGTTACAACATCCTTCCTGAGTCCCTAAAATAACAAAGTCAAAAACAGGGTCAATACTGCCAGATTAGCCTACACAATAGCCCAGAAAATCAGTGAATATTCTTTTCAGATTTAATAAAGTCACTGTTTTTCAGTATCTGGGTTGGGTACCAAACTGAGTTACAAGAAGATTAAAATAAGTCCCCAGATCAGTCGGGTGGATACATGAGTTTATGTTGACAACTTCCATAGTCCATACAATGTACAGTATGTGCTCTAATTACTGTAGGCTAGTAAATTATCATTATCTGCAAATCTTTTTGGGGTCTTGAGAATTTTGGAAATGTGGGTCCTCAAGAAAAAGTTTGAAAACTACAGCTATAAATCACCTCAAAATTTCCATGTTGAGAATAACGGTTCTAAAGTGGCACCCATCTTAATGAAGAAATCCACAGAAGCCCATCGAACAAATCAGGCTGATGGACAGCACTGTCCTGTGCATTTCATTAGCTGCATCTCCATCTTACCCATTAATGATGTAGCCATTTCCACTGTCCAGAACTTCAATGTCCTGGTCGCCGAGGCACCAGTTGATACTGAGATGCTCGTGTTGGGGAGAGATCAGAATAGGCCCCACTTGGTCACCACAGAGGAAGAAGATTTTCTGTTTCCTGTAGGGTGGGGCCAGTGGGTCCTCCCATCCATCACCCAGTCGCTTGTTGGTAATGTCAGAGAAGTCCTTAGCAGAGAGGCTCTGGCTCCCTGTACAAGTAATACTACAAATTAAAAAATGATTTTCACACACAATTTCCATTTATTGTGGCTGGCGATGTAAATCAATGGGATAGCAGTATCCGTTAGGGAGAGAAAGGCAGTTTTATATGATGGGAAGAGCAGAGGGGTTGTGAAAAAAATCTGCGAAGTTATTATTGGTTGAAATTTATATATATGCCAACTGGTACAGGATGAGGTAACCACTTAAAATACAGTTTTCCGGGAGGGAAAATTAATGGCGATATGATATAAAAATACAAGACAATTAAAATTAAATGTTTTGGCATTTTTAAATAAGTAATTATTCTGACATGAAAAAGTAGCTAACAAAGTGAAAATCATTTTTCCATTTCATTATGACGCTGGGATTGCGGTTGTTTACCTAGCACCATGCTGGTGATGTAAAGCGGCTGGATGAAGTGGCTCAGCAGCGCCCCCTGGACGCCGGTGACGGCCCAGCGACACAACTTGTCACTACCGGACATGCAACAGACCTTGGCGCCCCAGACACCGGGGTCAAGGTAGGTCACAGGAACCAGGACGCCCTTGGAATGGTACTGCAGCTTCAGCGAGGTACAGATGTTGTTCACAGTGCCCCTGAATACAACATTAGATTGTAGTTTAGTTGTTTACCTACTATTTCTGCTCTCATCCTGAGCAACATTCAATAATCATAATTGCAATAGAGACCTAATAATAATGGGTCATAATAAATGCAGAGTGATGTAAACTATATGACAATTCAAACTACTGTAATCCAAGGTAATCCAAGTGACCATATGCTCATAATCATTATTTCAAACATAGAGATGCTTCCATTTCCAACTCGCATAATTTCAAACAAATCTTTTGGAATGCAAGCAAATCTTTTAAGTCAATAACTATGATGCTGTGTGCTTTACAACAATTGTTATATAGGTTTCCATTTGTATCAGACAACAGACCTGCTGTTTTAGAATGAATTCTTTCATTTCTACTACATCAAGGCATTTCATTTATACATTGCAAAATATAGCTTAAAGCAATGCACACATGACATGTTTGTATATTTAAATAATCAAAAGATTAGAAAGAAAGAAAAATAGACTGCTGTACTTGAAGTAGAAGTTCTTTGCAGCTCCTTCTGGGCACTGATTGGTGTAGAGATGCAGGTTGACCTTGGGTTTGAGCTGAAGCTGGTGGCTGTCTGTACTACTCTCGAAGATGCAGTGCTGCTTGGCCTTTGGATCAGGATCAAAGAACAGCAGGAGCTGCTTGTACAAGAACCTGAACACAAGTCAGAAACACTCCTTCTCACTACCGGCAACATTTTCTATCCACTAATAGAGCCATCAATGGCTAAAGAGAGTGAGCAAGGCAATTCAGGTAGCCTGCATCATGTTTAGTTTGTGTTACAAAGGCTCCATCATGAATATCAATAGGGAAAAAGGATTATTTATACATTTTATTAGTAAATTTACACAACGGGAACTGGACATTCCCCACTCTAGCCCAAAATTAAAAACACAACTCTAAACGTTCGCAAGACTTGGGTATATTGGTTATTCACCCTCTTTGTGAATCATATAACCTGTTTGTACCTTTGGAGCGCCCGTCTGGCAATGACAGTGGCATGGCAGTCGTGGATCATGGTCCCATTGTAGCAAAGCCACTTGGTGCAGCTTGAACGGCCAGCTCCCAACGCCACCACCTTGTAACGCTCACATGGCTGCCCCGCTGTGTCCAACACTTCTGTGGAGGAAATTAAATTGTGTTCCCCCCCCCCCAATATATTTATTAACATTGCTGCTTTAGTTATTAGTAACTGGTAGAGAGAGAGGTGGGATTAAGACAGGGAATGATGTGTGATACAGTTCGAGAGCAGGACAACAATGCTGTGAGCTCATGGTATTACTTCTGAGGAGGCAATGACATGAGTTTAACGCTATATTTTAAGGGAGGGGAGAGAATATTTGACTTTGGACACTAGTAAAAGGGACATGCCATTTGGTTGCTATCCACATGACGTCTCCATTCAAACCTTAGCTGGGGACTGAGAGGAACATTAGATCATGATGAATTAGAGAAGTTTGATAAAAGACCTGAACTATCCCTTTAACAGCTCTTTCACATCACCATGTCATGAAATCATGGAGAGAAATGTGAGGCGAAGAAGTCAATATCAATATTCTCAGCATGCAGAGGCACAGGGATACAGAACTGGGCAAATGTATATTCAATTATCATTTTAAATATTTTAATCATCTGGGGTTAATTCAGTTAATTTTCAAGACACATAATCAGCCTCAAAAGCGGGCACATCAATAGAATAATGTACTGTACATCAAGTGTTAATTTCCTAATTTTTTTGTAAATCAAAATGGATTTCACTTCTATTTTTTCCCCGAGTCCTTGCAAGGCTCAAACTTCTCTCTGGCAATGGACAGATACAGCAACTAATGATAAAATAAGTAATGTGGAAACAATCAATTACCGTATATATGAAAAAACTCAATCAATAAGCTGGACTTTTAGCAAATCCAAACCGACATACCCGAGGTGTGCAGGGATCTCACCTGTCTCCAGGACAAATGCGGCCATGTGACTCTTACAGCCGTGGAACTCGGGACTCATCTTCAACAGGCTGTCAAACTTCTCATTACTTATTGCTGCCATATGATTCTTGTGCCAGTCAGTTTGCCAAACTGGAGAACAGAAAAAGATGTAATCAAAAGACAGCTATATAACCAGGGACAGAATATACAGTATATTTGGATACCACCCTGTCAGTGCTGTTAGAGACGTTACAGAGACGGCTGGTAAAACAGCAGTGCTGTTTTACCAGCCGTCTCTGTAACAGCCCATTCAAATACTGGCTAATGATAATAACTTGCGCTCGGCTGGACAGAAAAATATAAAGCTGGTATTGCACTTAAGGCACTGAATGCATTACTCTCCAGCGGAGATTCATTCGGTTCAAATGAGAGAATCCGTTCCTGCTGCATCATTCTGCAGGGAAATGCGACCACGAACAAATTGTGACCGGAAAATTTTATTTGGGCACACTGGTCTGCTTACAAATAAGTGTCTTGGTGCTGTTTTTTTATATTGTTAAATGTAAGGGGGATTCAACAGCTCAAACCCACAATCTGCATGTCTATAAACCTTGATGTGCTGATTCAGATAATCATGACTGATAGTGGTTTGCCCTGTGTCCTTTATTCCCCTCCTTTGTAAAGTGCTTTGTAGCTATGAAAAATTGATAAACCTCTGCACTACTGGAAAATGTTTTTTAGGGTGCTGGCAAGTGCAGGAAAAACCACAATTGCAAAGGATTGATTTTGCCGCACAGCAAGTCTCTAGAAAAAGTTCCTGTGTTTTAGATGAGATAAAAAGTTTAGGAGTGAACGACGCATTTCGCTTCCTGCTTCTTCAGGTAAAGAGCAAACCTGAAGAAGCAGGAAGCAAAGTGCTAAAGATGATGATGATGATGATGATGATGATGATGATGATGATTATTTCCTGAGAATTTATTACACTGTATTTTCTGTGCAAGGTGGCTATCCACGTTTTCCCTCTGGGGAATCAATAAAGTTTCTCATCATATACTGTGTGTTTTTCTATCCTTACATATGCCCTGTTCCCTCAATATGCCTGACCCCCTAAATATGGCTGGGCAAAAACGAGCCACTACTGTACCTTCAGTCTTCTTGCTGCTTTCTGGACTCTTCAGGTTCTCATTCTGGTCCAGGAAGGCCTCTTCATCCAAGAGGCTGCTGTCAACTGGTGACATGCCAGGGAGGGAGAGGACAGCAGCGTCGTCATCTGATTCTTCATCCTAGGAATGCAAAATAATTCCAGAGTAATTTGGGACCATGAACCTCTGATCTGCTGCTCTCCTGTAGCTTTAGGAGCATTAATGCATCGTCAACATTGTGGGCACTTGCGAACATACTGTAGGAAAATTCACAGGACTAGCAGGACCATGTAATGTGAGAGGTGAACACAATTTATTCTTGCTGTCAACTTAAGTGACAAGGTGGCTGCAGATGTTTTTGAACCACTCCAGTTACCCGAATAACGGTAACATGCACTACTCTACATGCCAGTCAACTAATTAGCAGTTAATCATCACAGATGTTGAGATTTCAATTTGATGTCAGATTTTCAAATAAGGCTTAATGGCTGCACAGCATTTCAAGTTCTCTATGCAGGACGACATTCGCATAAACGCAGAGAACTGTGGGATACATAGAAACTGCTGACATTACCTCATCTTCATCCAGGATGGTGCAACAACGAAGCTTATGGATTTGCCTGGGTTTGGGGGAGGGAGTCCCCTCTGCTCTGGGTCTGCCACAGTCTTCTCTTATTTGGTCATTGTTTCTGGAAATAACAAGATTTTTCCTTAGATTTTAACATGAGTAGTCATAGAGAATAACAATGTAGCTCTTTCTGAATATGAGAAAAGGATTGTGGTTCGACAGTGTGAAAATTCAGTGTTTAGATTCAAATTTATGAACTATCTAACTTTTACTTCCCTTAATTATGTAGATACTGCATGATGAACAGATACAATTTGTAGAAAATTATTTTCTCATGTGCTCAGATACAGAAGAGTTAAGTGACACTGACTGAAATTTGCTTCTTCATACCCACTGTATCAAGCCATTAGGGTTTTTTTTTAACCACCTGTGCAGTCTATACTGTTGTAGATATTTGGTCATATCTTCTCATTTCCAAATTGCACAAATTAAATAATGTTGTGGCAAAAGCACCATGAGAGTAAAGGGGGGCGCAGTGCTTTAACACTGGACACTTTGGAATGTAAAATTCATGGGATCAACAAGGTCATCTTATATAGGAGATTAACATGAGAATTTATGTGAGCAGCTGATAACTCAAATGTCCGCATGGCTGTGGGTGAATTTTGCACAGACTAAAATAACTCAGCAGTGGCAAAATTCCTACCTAACTTGTCCTATTCATATTCATCATTGATGTTAATAGTTTCACATTTTCCCCACCGATTTGCATTCACTGCAATTGCAATTCCGGGCACATGTAGGCAAATGCCTTCCACTTAAGCGCAATTGTTTTTGGGGTTATGTGGCAAGCAGGGCAGCGAGGGTGTGGGTCAGGAGGCCGAAATACAAGAGCAGTGCATCATGACAATGAGGCTCACTGGCGCCTAATTAACCATTCTCTCTACCTGTGTGTTTGAGTAGAAGAGGAGTGGAAGATGAGCCTGAACTAGGAGAACACACAGCCTCATTTACATTTCAGCCAATTAGCTGAAACCTTTTTAAGATTTTTTTGGGGTGCATTTTTGCCTTTATTTGATAGTTGAAAGACACAGAGACAGGAAAAATTGGGAGAAAGAGAGGGGTGTGACATGATGCGACAAAGTCTGAATTCAAATCTAGTACATGCATCCCAGCCAAATGAGCCACCAGGACGCCCACTGCTCTGAAACTCTTATCCAAAGCAACGTACAATGAGTGAGCAACAAGGAATTCAGTGTCTTGCTCAAGGACACTTAAACAGAACATATGGGTGTTGATGGACAGATTGACGGTTATGGGGATCAAACCTGTGAACTTTCAGTTAAAAGTGCGGTCTGTATAACCTCGCTGCCTACTTAATTACCTCAAGCCAGTGGCACCATCACAATTTGAAGCATCGTCTCCTGTCAAGTGAGCAGGCTTCCAGGAGCTGTGAAGGTGCACATTCAAGCTTGGGTCAATGTCTGCCAGAGACTGGAAACAGGCGGCGCCTCGTCTAGAACGATACTTGACTGCTTCTTGGTCCGCCATGCTTTCCAAGCACCAACAACCTGCTTGTACCTGTAGAAATAAAAGAAAGTTAGTGTGAGCGTTGTAGTAACATAACAATGGCAACGCCACCAACATGATGTCCTCCCTCACAGCAGTCCCATATTTTTGTTTCATCAGAGACATTTCTCATGAATTTAGCTCTCATTTCCATTTCATGAGGCCATCAACAGATAAAGTCTCAGCAACAAAACTTCTAAGTATGTTATTGGTGAGGAAACTAAATGAAAAAACAAAAGGAAAACCAGAGTGGAAATTGTCTTGCCAATACATTATAGGGACCTTAACTCAGCCTTTAAAATTGTACTTTTAAATTGAAATTCCTTGGACTTTAGGACCCACACTGCAATTGTTTGGCTACAAAACACCTGGATTATGCTGCACAGGCTGTTTGCAGGCTGTTGCAGCATGTTTAACTTCAGTGGAGTTTCCACTGACATGGGGGACATGAATGACCCAGTGGAGTTCAACAGGAAAAAAATTACAAGAAATGACTGATAGTATCATACCTTTAATGGAATCCTCAATTTTTCTGCCATTTCTCATCTAAATTGTATAATGGAGTGTGATTAAGGTTAACGTAATTATGAAGAAAACTAATCTTGAGATGGGGATAATCATAGTTTATAATTCAACTTCTATCTCATATTTAGAGGCCGTGACAACAAAAATAACGCCTTATTTTTCATAACTGATAATACTATTCCCGAAAGTGATATAGTAATGTTAGCTAATTCATTACATTCCTTATTGGGAAACTAATGGCGTTACTGCAAGTTATCGCCTGGCTAACAACGGATCTAACACACTAAAGAAGAAACATGCACCAACATTTATATTAGGTAACCAAAAGGAGCAACGGAGCTGAATTTCATGGTGGACATTATCTTCATTGCCTGCATTTTTGTCAGACTACACAGTTAACGCTTAACGACCCAGTTAGCTAACGTTAGTTAGCAAGAAAAAACTAGCAAAGCTTAACATAGCTAAAGCAAGACAAAGTTAGCGGTTTACCACATGACAGAGCTGGCTAACCTTAGCTAGGTGTTTTGACTAAACTGTAACATAAAGTTTTGTCCCCGTTATATATCTTCATCCCCGTTTTCAACGCTTGTCACATTACACTACATTTTTACAGTAACCTTACATGCTTTGGATAATTTTACACTGGTGCTTTTCTGAACATGTCAACAAGCCCCCAACCTCATTGTTATGACGATAATACACACGTTTCATAAGTTAATGTTAAGTTATAGGTTAAATGTTTAAAAGCTTTAAGCTTACAAGCCAAATAAATAGCAACACATGACCCAGAAAGTACCTTAGTTTAGTTTAATGTTATGCTTTCCTCGAAATTGTAAGAAACTCCTCGGGGTCGGGATGGCGACTCAGTTGGGCCAATTAACGTCGTGTAGTGCTGCGTGCACAGAGAGCCGTACAACAGACTGAGTTCGGCAGTTGAAGTGTTACCTAGCAACCACATCGCCCCTTCTCCTAATTAATTTTCCTATTGACTCGTAGAAAATTTCTCAAATCATCATGAACATTTCCAGAACGGTAATTCCTTAAATAGATAAAGATTGCGATCTATGGGGCCTCCTCCACCATTTGCTGTATGTCCCCCTCTCTCTCCCATACCTTCCTGTCTCTCTCTCACACTGTCTCTATCAGTAAAGCATCAAATGCCTAAAATAAATCTTAAAAAAAAAAAAAAAAAAAGATTGCAAACTGTAATCCGCAATCAAACCGCATTGTGCTCAAAATGAATGAAAGGAGATTGTTTTAATATGGAATTGAAATCACCATCACGTTTCACACAATGTACACTGCAGTGTAATGTATTTATTTTTCATTGCTCACAGAGATGTCAGGCCTTTTCTCAAGGAGCTTGGAGAACAACAAACACAGGACCAAAATTCTCCAGTGTGAATTTGATGTTTGACATATTACACTGAATGACATAATGATCTTCCAATTCCATATAAATGTACAATCTTTCTTTATTGATAGTAAGTAGGTTCACAACGGATGGATGGATGGATGGAATGATGGGTGGATGGATGGATGTGCAGATAGCGTATATGCAAATGTGAAAATATGGATATAAGAGGAAAGCAGAGTGGTGAAGGCATGCTGCCCTCTCATTGTCTCTCACACAGTTACAGTATGAGCGAATATCTTACTGTCAATCCTCCATCCACTCTCTATTTGAAAGCAGTTGTGGATGTCATGATTTTCTGGGAATTTAGATTGAATGTACGAAAAAGGGAAAATTGAAGAGCGGGTCTGTCATGTTTTATGTATAGAAGCGGTAAATAAGCAAATGGGTACAGAATGGTTTGATGGTTTCCATGAATTTTAAATCTGTCACGTTATGCATGCACACACATACACACACACACACACACACACACACACACACATATATGCAGACACAAACACAGACACATTCACACCACATAAAAAACCACCAAACCACCAAAAGCACACACTGTAAACTCCCATGATGGGATTACTGTGTAGTTGTTCAGATTACTCCCATCACACCTACACACACACACACACACACACACACACAGACACACACGGTTCTCTGAGCCCTCCAGAGTGTGTGGCATTATTTGCCATGGAGAAATGCTCCCCTGATCATTGTGAAATTCTGGATTGAACTCTATTTCCTTTCATGTTGATTCATTCACACCTCCAGAGAAAGCGTTCGCATCTGTCTTTCCTGAGCCACGTGAGGCCTTCATATGAGTGTGTGTGTGTGTGTGTGTGTGCACGCGCACGTGTGTGTCACATGAGACTGGGAAATGTTAAGTCACTCCTATCTCAAGACAGGCTGCCAAGGAGCAGTGGAAACTATCCAGCCTGTCATCTTTATTTTAAATACCGCCTATTCCCTCCCTGAGTCCCTCTCTTTGTCTCTTTCTATTTCTCTCTCTCTCTCTCTCTCTCTCTCTGTCTCTCTCTCTCTCTCTCTCTCACACACACACACACACACAGGCAGAGAGATTCCCTTGTTTATTTTTTAATGGAAAAAAATGAAGTGGTGGCATATAGAAGACCGTAGAGCTCTTTTTCCATTTTCTGTCCAGGGACACTGTTTCCCAGATACACTGTCACAGCTTTTTGTGTTGGAATATGAACAAGCAAAACTGTGAAATACTGAGCCTGATGAGATTTTCCTGAACATATGTGATTGTGTATGTGTAAGTGTGATTGTGTCTGTGTGCTTGTGTGTGTGTGTGTGTGTGTGTGTGTGTGTGTGTGTGTGTGTGTGTAAAAACACCATGCACGGCTGACAGGCACTGTTGTTGCCTGCTTGGCTGTCAAGGATAGCACTGTGTGACAATGATGTTAGTGTGTATTCTTTTATACTAATCAACACAGGAGATGAAAACCTGATTTGCAACCAACTGGATTAGCCTTTAACATTGATTTTGTTATGCCCACCATGTGTATGTTCTACTGTGTGTGTGTGTGTGTGTGTTCCATTCAAAGTACTGTTATAAAATACTGAATATAAATAATTACTCAATATAAAATACTGTTCCAAATGCAACAGCTTATATGTCAATGATTTAGCAACGTTAGCTAGCGTTTGCAATAAAGTGTGACTCAAATTTATATTATTTATTTAACCAATTACCACACAGGTGTAGATTTAAGGTCATACAATTCAGAAAATCTAACTTTAGAGTATTTAGAGGAATATAAGTGGAGGAGTTCAGGTATCTTGGAGTCTTATTCACAAGTGAGGGTGAGAAGGATCGTGAGATTAGATGCATTGGCTGCAGTAATGTAGACACTGTTTTGGTGAAGGTGTAGGTGTAGGCATTGTTTTGGTGTGGTGGTGATGGTGAAGAGAGAGCTGAGCCACACAGCAAAGCTCTCAATTTACTGGTCGATCTAAAGAATGAGACCAAGGAAACAAACGGCCAAAATGAGGTTTCTCCTCGGCCTCACGGTGAGGAGCTTGGCAGTCTGGGAGGACCTTGGTGTCGAGCTAATACTCCTTCACACTGATTCGTAGACACGAATAAGGTCGTAGGTACGACCAACTGAGGACTAGAGGAGTAGAGCATAGACATGCTGGAGGGACTACATCTCCCAGCATGCCTGGGAGTGCCTGGGGATCGCCCAGGAGGGAGCTGGAGGAAGTTGCTGGGGAAAAGGAAGTCTGGGCTGCTCTTCTTGTCCTGTAGCACCACAACCCTGACCTTAATAAGAGGCTGGAAAATGGATGGATGGATGGATAGATGAGGATGATAAACATGTTCAAAGTAAAAGTCAGATAACTGCATGTTGGGAACCTCGGAGCTGAGAAATCTTGCCCAAGTTTCCTACTTGGAATTCCGACTTGAAGGGCCGCTCCATTGCATTTTTCCAAGTAGGAAGTCGTAATTTCTCACTTTCCGACGTCTCTGGAAGGCAGCATGAACAACTGCATACTGATTCAGCCTGCTGAGTTGTGCTGGGTGGAGCTGGGACTTGTGGAGGAATGACATCAGATTGGGTGATTGTGAATGCGTTCCAAAAAACAGAAAACTTCCTCATACCTGTGCAACATAATCCTCTCATTTACTGTTAATTGTACCAGACTTGCCAACATTTCAGTGAATAACATGAAATTCTTGAAAATGAAATTTTAAACAGATTTTTAACTGGGTCACTGTCCATGCACAACTGGACAGGGATAATTGGACATTCGTATTATTTTTCTAAATGAATTGCACAGGCCTTTCCCCAGGCTCACCACTAGAGGGTAAGAGTCTCTGCTCCGTCACTCTCGCAGCTCGTTTCTGATACTCACACATGACCTACAAATCAGCCGCATCTGAGACAGAAGAGAGGAAACAGAGAAGAGAGAGAGGTGGGGTTTGGAGGGATCCACGGCTTTCTTCCCTAAATGTTCAGAGCCAAAGAACTTCTTTGTTTCTTTACACGATCCTCCTGCGCAGCTCTGGGGCAGCAATTCCTCTTCTTCTTCCTCATCTTCTTCTTAGTAGTAGTAGTAATAGTAGTAGTAGTAATAGTGGTCGAGACTACTAATGTTATTAAAGAAATTACCAATTAATTCAAAAAGCAAAATTACTTTTATCAGATATTAGAAGCCAATAGGGGAAACCCATATAGGAATTTCCCAGTATCTCACAGATGGACAGCAACGATAAGCACTACATTTACAAACCACTGTGAACCACTTTGTATAATATTTCCTAATTTCACACTCTGTTTCCAAAACTTAATGTCATGCTATATTAAATGACAAATCCCTGTGGAAGGCTGATAGATGAGCACGGCGTCGGTAGGGGTGATTTGTGTCTGTAATAGATGTTGAGCATGTTTCGGTAACTGAAGGTAATCTAATGCTGCTTTGGTTCCACGCTCGTATCGTTCCTCCGTCCGTGGATAAAGGGATTAAATTCATATCAGATTTGATAGGTTATCAGTAGCCTAAGGTAATGCTACCTCTGACATTTCAACACTGGAATAGATAAGTAGGCTATATGACAGAAGACAACATGTGTGATATGGACCTGTCACATGGAAGTGATAGGTGCATGAGTGTGTTTGTGTGCATGTGTCACGTGTGTGGGGTTATTTGAGACTGTGTGTGCATTTGAATTTGAGAGATTTGTGTGTGTGTGTGTGTGTGTGTGTGTGTGTGTGTGTGTGTGCTTGCTCATTTTGTGTGTCTGGGTGGAAGGGCAGGCAGGTGGTTGTGTACACACACTCAACACAACGCCTGTGTTGTCTTTTAATCTCAGGAAGCAGAGTAGATTGCAGAGACAGAGATCAGGCTCTTTGAACGTAGCATGAAGAAAGAGACTGCCGTTGATTCTGTTTTTGATGTGCTGCCATTCAGCGGTGCCAGGCAGCATCGTAAAGGAGGAGGTGGCTGTTTAGTGTTAACACGCACACACACACACACGCAGCACCACACACACACGCAGCACCACACACACACACACACTAGCAGGTGCTATAAATCTATAAATAGCTTCTATACTATGGTTACACTTAGAGCAGAAAACCAACACTGCATTAAAGAGATCACTGACACATACAGGGCTTACCACTAAATCTAACCAAGAAAAGGGGAGCGCGATAGAGAGAGAGAGAAAGAGAGAGAGAGAGAGGGAGAGGGAGGGTCACAGATACGTGACAGAAATTGGTAATGCATTCATATTCATTATCCTTCCTCTTGTTCTTTTTCAGCACAGAAGCTGAAGGGTTGGGAGTTGATAAGGAGCTGTGCGTTTTTATACAGTAGAGAACCAAAGCGCTCTCTCTCTCTCTCTCTTTCTCTCTCTCTCTCTCTCCCTCTCCCTCTCTCTCATACACAGTCTCTCCCTGTAGCCGCTGCTTCATGCATCTTTAAAGATGAGAGGGAGGCTCTACTTTCTCACGCCCTGTATGACGAGGAGAAGGGAAATAATGAGAGTTGAAGCTTGAGAGAGAAACAGTAGGTAGGGAACTGCCTAACCCACATAGATATTTATATAAATATATATAAACCTTAATCACCCTCTCTACGTTCGTCTCTTTTTTTTTCCCAGTGTGTCGTGAGGTATTCCCCAAATCCTACCTCCTCCTCCCCAGCATGTCGTGCCGCTCTCCGTGAATCTCATCAGGATAATTATTCGCGCACAGGCATCCGAAGCACGAGCATCTGCCTCTCCTTCTGTTGACCTCCCCCTGCCTCCCCCTCATCTTTTCTCTTTCCACACTCCTCTCCTCTCCTCTCCTCTCCTCTCCTCCCTCTCCTCTCCTCTCTCCTCTACGTTCCAAATATGCCCTTGCCTTCTTGTCTTCTTTGCCTGTCCTTTCCCATCTCCATCATCCCTCCGCCTCCTCTTTCTCCTCTCCTTATGCAGCAAAAACTTTCTCTGCTAACTAGAGCAGCTCTCCTATTCATTAGTCACTTCACAGTCTTTGCAAATTACATACACATTCTGCATACATTTTAGAAAGCAGAAGCAGAAGAGGGCGAAAAAAAGCAAGCAAAGATGAAAGTGATAGAGAGAAAGGGAGAGATTAGTAGAGGATATTGCAGGCAAGATGCTTCAAAGAATAGACAGAGAGGTGGAGAATATTTGCATGTATGATAGGTCATATCAAAAGCACTGTGATCAAAGACTTATTCACACCTAGACTGATACGCTATAGTCTTTTTTACAAGGTGGGTGGGCAGTCCATCCCTTTATGCTGCAGTTACAGTACAGAGAGACAGGATAGCAAAGGGAGACATATGCAGCAGCACATTCAGTTGTGTCTATATGATCTATGCATTAGCAGGACATCCGGCTGCACTACTCATAGTCGTATCATTTTACATGTAGTCGGGTGAAACCTTGTATCTCCAAAATGTCAAAACAGCCCTGTTTTTAGCTTGATGACAAAGCATTTTTGACATTATCCAATGAGGTTTTGAAAGGGTTTCATAAGCCAAAGACGTCAGAGAAAATTTTAAACCCATAGAGGCGCATGTAATCCTTCAATTGAGACTGAAGGACTCCACAAGGTTTTACACGACAGCAGTGATATGCATCTACCGCAGTATAAGCTCTCCATCTGTGTCCTTAATTGCCTTAATGGAATATATATATCTACATTGCGGTGGTACTGTGTAGATACCTACCACAGGATCACAGTACTTACCGCACAGTATACGGTCAACAGATACTGACCTTGTATTATCACATTTCAGGTGATAGATGTGTCTGTGTAGGTAGAGCCAATCCATTACTAACCAGTGGCACTGCCAGGAATCCAGGAACCATATTAAGGAATGAAGTATGTGGTATCGACTCCCACTTACGAAACCACATGTACTCCTGCTGGCCTGAGAGTGAATCCAGCCGACTCTGTAGACATCTACACCCAATTAAGAAAAAGTAATGT